>NC_090241.1:24945640-25188140 GCF_024489055.1 Chanodichthys erythropterus
GCGCACATAAATATGGAACATCTGGCTGCTTTATTTAATTTTTTATAGCAGTAGATCCAGTCGATTCATTTTTATGGACTATAGTATCAAGCGGCAACTAATGTACAAAAAACTGAGATAATCTTTTCCTATGTCTCACTTTATTTTCTTTCTGTCTCTTACTTTTTCTTCCTCTGTCTTTCCCCTGAAGCTTTTCCGTGCCTCAGGGGAGATGAAGCTTAAGCATTGGACTCACATCTCAGAGGGATAGCTAGTGGCCCTGCTTTCAACTCAAACCTACAGCCATGTGTCACCTATGGGACTGTACTGTAGCTGTTGAATGTGTGAAACAGAGAATGTGAGAATGACTGAGAAATAGGCAAAAGGAGACACTAAAGGAATGAAAGTTCACAGAAAAATTAAAATTCTCTCATTATTTATGCTGTTTTTAATGGAAAATAGCAGCAGATTCTTCAAAAAATCTGTGTTTGACAGAAAAATAATATATCTTATCATATTATATATTAATATATATATAATATTGACCAAAATAGCACAGCTTTATGGACATGCATTCACTCACCATATTTATTGATGACACAGGTCCAATACTATTTACGAAGATATCAACATCAATGACTGTCGGTTTAACTGCAGAGAGAGAAAGAGAGAGAGAGAGAGAAAGAGAGAAAGTAAGATGACATGAGACTTAATGCCATAAAACAATTATTATTATTTTTTTACTAAAATTAGGAATTGTTTCACTCTTCAGCTGTTTATGCATCATGTGTGAAAGCAACTGTATGACAATGTTTAAAGAGTTTAATGAATGAACTGTCTGTGCACCAAGATGTCATCACATTGCATAATCTTCTCTCCCTGAATCCATTTGAAATCTCTTTTAAAGGATTTCCTCTTTTAGCAGTTTATCACAATAATCTACAGTTTTAAACATTAGCTTGATTGACATTAAGCGTGGCTGAAAAGCACTCTTCACTTTTGAGAGATGAAGTGGAAAGTTGGAGGGGGGAGCAAAGGAAAGGAACTGTGAAAATTTCAATATGAGTGAAAGCCTGGGCTGACAACCCTCCATTAGGAAAGCATTTTCTGTAGCCGAAGAGATGAAGGAGGGGTTCATTCTTCACAAAAACAACAAAATGACAAAAAGACAGTGAGTCAAGTATGATCATCATATTATTCTCAGAGCAGCATATAGTGTCAGACAAGATGATGTTCGTGAAACATCTAAATTTGTTCTCAGGATTTTTAATTTTCACAGCTCGGAAACATTTTTACTCTGAGCCACTGCAATATCTAAACATTTTGTAAAATAGATGTATTTTTTAATATAATAAAATAAAAAGAAAATCAAAATATGACATTATGTTTTAGGCTAGTAGTTTCGGTGAGAAAAAAGCCCCATTTGCTTTAATTTGATATAAAACAGATGATGTAAAAAGTATATTTTGTCACAATCTTTGAAGAATATAACAACCGCAATGGAGAAGAATATCACAAAACCCCATTTTGTTCATGTTGCCTTAGCCAACCTCTGACCACTTGTCAGTCCAACAGCGCTCGAGTGGGCACAACCCCCTCAGGTGTGCTTACACTTTAATATGAGCATGACATTTTCAATCTCCCCTCTCATTTCCTAAATGCCTTCATCACTGAGTGTGCATCAAAATAAGGATTCCCATCTGTGCAAGAATTAAAAGTGTCAGTTGCCTTGATTTCTCACATGCTGTCTCGAAGTAATGCAGACAGTACCACATTAGGGTCATGATATACAAAGAGGATACATTTAAACTGTGTGTGGAATTCAAGGTTTATTGTGAGTGATTTATGTAATTGATCACATGCAGTTGAACACATCCTCTAAAATGAGACTTTTGCATGGAGCAATTCTATTAAAAATTATTAATTGAATTAAAAATTGAATTTATCTTGGCATAGTTAAATAACAAGAGTGAAGTACATGGAAATGTTACAGTGAGTCTCAAACACCATTGTTTTCTCCTTCTTATATAAATCTCATTTGTTTAAAGGACCTCCGACAAACAGGCGAATCTCAACATAACACCGACTGTTACGTAACAGTCAGGGTGTACGCCCCAATATTTGCATATGCCAGCTCAAGGGCAGTAACGTCGTTGTGCACAGCTGAATCATCAGACTAGGTAAGCAAGCAAGAACAACAGCGAAAAATATAAAAGCAATAATAACTGACATGATCCGTGATTACATGATATTTTTAGTGATATTTGTAAATTGTCTTTATAAATGTTTCGTTAGCATGTTGCTAATGTACTGTTAAATGTGGTTAAAGTTACCATCGTTTCTTACTGTATTCATGGAGACAAGACTGTCGTTATTTTCATTTTTTAAACACTTGCAGTCTGTATAATTCATAAACACAACTTCATTCTTTATAAATCTCTCCAACAGTGTATAATGTTAGCTTTAGCCATGGAACACTATCAAACTCATTCAGAATCAAATGTAAACATCCAAATAAATACCATACTTACGCGATTAGACATGCTGCATGACGAACACTTTGTAAAGAACAATTTTGAGGGTTATATTAGCTGTGTGAACTTTGTTTATGCTGTTAAAGGCAAGGGCGAGCTACATGGGCGGAGAGCATGAGAATTTAAAGGGGCCGCAGCCTAAATCGACTCATATTTAATGATGCCCCAAAATAGGCAGTTAAAAAAATTAATAAAAACAAATAAATCTATGGGGTATTTTGAGGTGAAACTTCACAGACACATTCAGGGGACACCTTAGACTTATATTACATCTTTTAAAAAGACGTTCTACGGCACCTTTAAATGTTAGCCATGCAGCTTACTAAGTATCATTCATTCATTCATTCATTCATTGGTAGATTTGATATATTGTACACTAGTGTTCAAACGTTTGAGGTCAGTAAGTTTTTTTTTATGTTAAGTCTCTTTTGCTCACCAAGGCAATTTGATCAAAAATACAGAAAAAGAAAAAGGGGCATGAATAATTAATAAGGTTTCATCAGTGCTTTTGTTGTTAGGTTTAGTAACTTGCGATTTTGTGACTCAAAATTACATTCATACTCACAAATGATCTTTCGAATGTTACCGTCATTGTGTATTGTAAGTATTGAAGTCACAGGGCCCTGTGCACAATGCGGTGCCAGGCACGACGCAAGTGTTTTTTGATAGTTTCAGCCTGACGCAGTTATCATTTTCACATCCTGCGCCACATTGTTTAAATAGCAAATGCATTTGCACCCATTTGTGCATCCATGGGCGTGCTGGTCTGAAAACAAGGTGTGTTCAAGTGCATTGTTGGCGCATTGCTATTTTGTGGCAACTGAGATAGACCGTGCCATTGACCAACTGAAACCTGGTCTAAAGTTAAATCGCACAATATTTGTTTTGTTATTTAAAGAGCACGTTAGTAACATGCGCCTATATGCGCCGGGTGCACAACTTGCGTACACTCTGCTTATTACACATATAGGGACATGCAGCAGCACACAAACATGTCAAATATTAAAAATAAAAGGATTACAAATGTAAAAGATTATTATTGTGTGCAAAAAGATAAAAATGCTTTGGTGGAATCCGGCTTGTCCCGTAGGTGGTCTGCAGATCCGTTTCCTCACTAGAGAAGTGTTCAGTTTTTCCTTGCAAAATCCACCATGGCCGTGAGCGCAACTGGCTTTTAAAGGGAATAGGAGATGAGACTCATTATTGCACGTTACACCCAAAACACACCCATGACTCATTAAGAGAATAGGGACGACCTTTTTAGACCATGCGCCGGCATTTTTCCCATCCTTAAACTAGCAAAAGTGGATTCGGACTAAGTGTAGTTGCGTTGCGCTGTGCGCTTTAGACCATGTACTTAGATCGTTAAAATAGGGCCCTCTGTGTTCCGTTGAGTGCTGCATTGCTCCTATTATGTATTAATGGTGTTTACACAATATCTATTGTATTATTTACTTAGATGTTTCTAAGTAAAGCATACACTTTAAAGGCATGGTTTAATTAAATGTTAAACTATTTGAGTAAAAAGTAAATTTTGTTAAATTTACTTAACTTATTTAAGTAGATTTTACTTAATTCTATAACCCCCTGTTTCACAGGCAAGGCTTAAACTAGTCCTAGAATAAAAATGCATGTTTGAGCTGTTTTAACTGAAAGCAACTTGCACTGACATATCTTAAAATATGGTTTTACTTGATAATAACAGGTAAGCAGCTAACAGCATTAGCAGCTGTGCAGAAGTTAGTTAATTAACTTCAGACTTCTTGCCACAATGGCAGATATCAGATTGTACAGTCCTAAAGTGCTGACTTGGGACTCTCGTGGAATTCTCCTCTTTGCACTGTTTCGGCATAGTTCTGATAATGTCATCTTTGCCTAATTTCATAAGTTCCTACACCTTGAAATCTTGCTTGAAACATTCAGCTAGTCACCATTCACTTTCATTATGTGTAGTTCATTACATGTATTAGCAGCTTAGAATTTCTTCTATAAATATCCTTAACAGATTTTAAAAAGACATTTTAGTTAAACTACAAATTTAATTTGTTGTTTTCTTAATTTTTCATGATTTGACTAGACTAAACATTGAATGCTTTGATTTGAAACCAAGACCATGTCCCTGGCTAAGTATGCACTGCTATAAACATTAGCATTTATTATGCACAGGAGCAATAGTTCATACCTGTTTTAAACTTTTATTGGATATGTTTGATTAATTATAAAGAACTATAACACATAGCTGTCAACTTTGAATGCGATGTGGGAAATAACAGCTAAGTACCATGAATATTTCATTACTCACGTAAGTCACAGTTCATCATCCAATGTCCTATTTCACAGCTGGAAAATTACATTTACAGTTTGTAATTGCTTTCAATTTACAGCAATGATACAAATTAGACAGATATTGTTGCTGTGCTATGATAATGTGCAATAAAGTTAATGAGCTTAGTGTTTGGATCTGGACACAGAATGTTTGGATGCTCTTCCATATAAGATTTATAGATCTCTCCCTGTTGTCTGCCAATGTTATTACGGCTGAGCATCACCATCCACACGCTTTCACTCTTCCTCTCTCACACCTTACTTTGCAAAGTCAGGGAGGAAGCATGGTTAATATTATTCCATGTAATCTCTTGTTTGGCAACCGTCGTCTGGTGTCCGCTGGCAGCTGTGGGGTGCTGTCGGGCGAGGGGGTCATGGGCCTGTCTCCGACAAAGGATGTCCACTCATTAGAGTTAGGATGAGGACAAGCACCTGCATCAAATGTCACACTTACTCATTAATTGCTCTACACGCACAGATGTGCCCACATAGCCAAAATAAGAGAAGAAGAGGGGAAAACTAGGTAAAAAAAAATGTAGAAATGATTATGGGGGTATATCACGGTATGCACACCTCACGTACCATTATCATATCGTGTACATTTGCTTATCTACAGTATTGAAAAAAAAATCAGACATAGAATCTCACCTGTGCATATCACAACAACATGACTAAACTCTTAACTTGCTCTACTCACACATGTACAGCAGAGACAATGTCAGAGACAGAGGCTGCTATCCCACGTCGAAAAGTAAGTTCAAATTTGCAGTATGGGAATATTTTGGATATAGAAAATAAACATGGGGTAGTCCTCGAGGGTGGATATCCAGTTTGAAAAAAGTAGAACAGTAGCTGCAAAAGGAGGAAACACATCGAACGTGTTCCCATATATTAGAGAACACCATCCATGCAGATGCAGGTATGTTCCGTTAAATGATTTCTGTGATGCAGAGGGAATCCTGGAATCCAGTCATGAAAATGTAATTTACAGTATAACGCAGACGTCACGTAAAACGCGTGATTTGACGGATTGATGAATAAAACGAAAGCAGAGCTGTACAATAGATCAAATCGCGACATGGTCTACTGTCTGTGCAGATTAAAGTGCAAAAAGACTGTTGTATACATTTGTTTTGCATGTCTCTGTGTGAATGAGCACCGCAGTTTTGCGACGCTCATATTGTCTTAAGTGTTTGAGCACATAAACACATAAACATCTCTCAGAGCAGCCTTGGATAACGCTTAATGAGCATTTCATCATGTTATTTGAGAAAAAAATATGCTCTGAATCTAAAAACTCACTCAAGTTCACTACAACCCGTCAAGATAAAACGTCTCGGTTACGTATGTAACCCTTGTTCCCTGAAGGAGGGAACGGAGACGTACGTCAGTAGTGACCGACGAATTGTGACGAATTGGGATATCGCTAGAGAGCCCTATCAGCTTCGAGTGAACTAAAACAAGCCAATGGAATTGGCGTGCGATATTTGCATAATGCGCACCGCCTCCGACAGGTGTATATAAATAGGAAGCAGATGCAATCGCACTCTGTTTTTCGCTGAGGAGACAACTGGTGTCCGCACAACAGCAAGGGTACAGTAACTGTGGCGACGGGACGTACGTCTCCGTTCCCTCCTTCAGGGAACGAGGGTTACATACGTAACCGAGACGTTCCCTTTCAGTCGGTCACGTTCGACGTACGTCAGTAGTGACCGATGAATTGGGATCCCAAATAAAGCGCCACAGTTACGAAACCCCTTCCAGTGCCCAGTGCAAGCTCTAGCCACCCGTCGCACCAATTGGACGGTGAAGGGAGCGAGCTTACGCCGAGAGAGTCTACTGCTGTTCCGACATACCCACTAAGTAAACTAGACTACACTGGGGAAGCGAACCCGTAGGGGACACTGCGGAGGCCACTACCTACCCAATGGGGGAGGAGTTTACGTGGAGAATACCCATATGGACTGGCCCGGGGGGCAGTACGCATATGGAGTCCCTGGGATGGCTCCACCTGGGTAGGGGGGAGACTCATCTGACAGGTGACAGCAGAGCTGGCTCTGCTAAGGGAAAGACGGACTCGCCCATAGGGAGTTTTAAACCGTGGATGATACACATATGGGACCGCTCACGTAGAGGAGTCACGACATATGGGCCTCAGCCAACAGACAGCGTCAGCGACGGATGTAGGCCTGGCATCAGACACTCCGCAATGTCCGAGCCGAAGGGGGAGGCGGAGGAACTCGACAGGGTTCGCCAAGTGGGGAACACGACTGGAGTCAAAATATGCACGCATCCGGCCTAGGGGGCGGGAATGGCATTGCAAGCCGACACTTAGAGTGGGTTCAACGCATCTACCGGCTAGTGGAAGCGAGTACACAGGAAGATACCGGCTCTACACGTAGGCTATAGAATCTAGCGAACGTGTTAGGTGTCGCCCAGCCCGCAGCTCTACAGATATCTGTCAGCGAGGCGACATGAGCCAGCGCCCAGGAAGAGGCCACCCCTCTGGTGGAGTGGGCTCTCAACCCGAGCGGGCAAGGCACGCCCTGGGATTCGTACGCCAAGGCGATGGTATCCACTATCCAGTGGGCCATCCTCTGCTTGGAGACAGCCTTTCTCTTCTGCTGGCCTCCGTAACAGACAAAGAGCTGGTCTGAGGTCCTGAAGCTTCGCGTTCTGTCTACGTACACACGCAGAGCGCGGACGGGACAGAGCAAAGCTAGGGCTGGGTCTGCCTCCTCCGAAGGCAGCGCTTGCAGGTTCACTACCTGATCTCTGAAGGGAGTGGTAGGAACCTTGGGCACATATCCGGGCCGGGGTCTCAGGATGACGTGAGAGTCTCTGGGCCCGAACTCTAGGCACGATTCGTCGACCGAAAATGCGTGCAGATCCCCTACCCTCTTCAGAGAAGCCAATGTAACCAGGAGGACGGTCTTGAGAGACAGTGCTTTTAACTCGACTGATTGCAAGGTTCGAAGGGCTGACCCCGGAGAGATGTAAGAACCAGGGTCAGATCCCAAAAGGGTATGGAGGATTCAGTCTCCTCGCCCCCCTCAGGAACCTGACGATCAGATCGTGTTTCCCCAGGGACTTACCCTCAACTGCGTGGTGATGTGCAGCGATAGCGGCAACATACACCTTCAGGGTGGAGGGAGACAGCCTTCGCTCCAACCCTTCTTGCAGGAAGGAAAGCACAGATCTGACCGGGCATAATCGGGGCTCCTCTCAGCGAGAGGCGCACCATTCGATGAATAGGTTCCACTTTAGCGCATAGAGGCTCCTCGTGGAAGGAACTCTAGCGGAAGTGATGGTGTCTACGACCGCTTGCGGGAGATCACTCAGAACCTCCGCATCCCATCCAGGGACCACACGTGGAGGTTCCACAGGTCGGGATGCGGGTGCCATAGGGTGCCCCGTCTCTGAGTCAGGAGGTCCTTCCTCAGAGGAATCGGCCAGGGAGGGGCTGTCGCGAGGAGCATGAGGTTCGAGAACCAGGTCCGAGTGGGCCAATACAGCGCCACTAACAAGACCTGTTCCCCGTCCTCCCTGACCTTGCACAGGAGCTGTGCAAGAAGGCTCACTGGGGGAAACGCATATTTGCGCAGACCCGGGGGCCAGCTGTGTGCCAGGGCATCCGTGCCGAGCGTGCCGCCAGTCAGGGAATAGAACCACTGGCAGTGGGCAGTTTCTGGGGAGGCAAACAGGTCTACCTGGGCCTCGCCGAAATGCTGCCAAATCAGCTGGACCGCCTGGGGGTGGAGCCGCCACTCGCCACAAGTAGACCCAATACTGCATGCCCGTTGTACGTGGTCCCCCATCTGGTGGCAGAGGCGTCTGTGGAGACACAGCGTGCCTAGACACCTGTTCAAGGGGCACTCCAGTCCGCAGGAACGAGGGGTCTGACCACCGGGTGAGGGTGCGTCAGCAGCTCGGTGTCACAGGAACACGGAGCGTACCGCGCTGCCACGCCCATCTCAGGACCCGGCCACGAAGCCCGTGTTGAAGCGGCCTCATATGGAGCAATCCGAGCAGCGTTACCATGGCTGCAGATGCCATATGCCCCAGGAGCCTCTGAAATACTTTCAGTGGGGCCGCTGTCCTGCGCTTGAGCGTGCTCAGGCAGGTCAACACCGACTGGACGCGTTCCTCTGTGAGGCGCGCAGTCCGGGCGACCGAGTCTAGCTCGAGACCGAGATAAAAGATCCTCTGCCCGTGGGAGAGTTGCTCTTGTCCCAGTTGACCCGAAGCCCCAACCGGCTGAGGTGAGCTAAAACCATATCCCTGTGTTCGCACAACTGCGCTCGCGAGCTGGCCAGGATCAACCAGTCGTCGAGGTAGTGGAGAATACGAACGCCTTGTTCCTTGAGGGGAACAATGGCCGCCTCCGCAACCTTCGTGAAGACGCGGGGCGACAGGGCCAGCCCGAAGGGTAGGACTTTGTACTGATATGTTCGACCCTCGAACGCAAACCGTAGGAAGGGTCTGTGGCGAGGCAGAATCGAGACATGAAAGTACGCGTCCTTCAGGTCGATCGCTGCAAACCAATCCCGGGGACGGACGCATTCGAAAATGCGCTTCTGCGCATCTTGAACGTCAACTTGTGAAGGTACCGGTTCAAGACGCACAGATCCAGGATTGGCCATAGCCCACCGCCCTTTTTGGTACAATGAAGTAGGGGGCTGTAAAACCCCAACTTCATATCGGCTGGAGGGACCGGCTTGATTGCATCCTTCGCCAGGAGGACAGCAATCTCCGCCCGGAGAACAGGTGCATTGTCCAGTGACACCTGAGTGTAGTGGACACCCCTGAAAACCGGGGGACACCGGGCGAACTGAATCGCATAGCCGAGTCTGATGGTACGAATGAGCCAGCTGGACAGGCTGGGGAGCGCTATCCACGCTTCCAGACACTGAGCCAGCGGGACCAAAGGCACCACAGACGCACCGGGGGTGGGGCAGCGAGGCAGAGTACGGGGACCCGACTCGGACGGCACGGGAGCGGCCCGGAGTGTGGTCAGACTCTGCGAGGCAGCAGTGCGTATGGGAGACGGCGCACGGGGCACGGCCTGCACCATCATACTGCCACCTGCTGGCGATGTGAGGGGGGACTGTGCGTAACAAGGCAGGGCCTCGCACGCTGACAGCCGCAAGCAGAGTACGGGGACCCGACTCGGACGGCATGGGAGCGGCCCGGAGTGTGGTCAGACTCTGCGAGGTAGCAGTGTGAATGGGAGAAGGCACATGGGGTGCGGCCTGAACCACCACACTGGAACCTGCTGGTGAAGTGAGAGAGGGCTGAGAGTGGCAAGGCGGGGCCTTGCACACTACCAGCCACACCCTCTTGGGACCTGGAGGATCAGATAACAGTTCTATTCGTGGGTACCGCTGGACTCCGGAGAGCCAGCAGCGGAACAGACCAGAATTCTCCACCCGGCCCTCCTCCGGGGAAAGAACTGTTTCCTTCAGCTGCAGGTCACCATATCCCCAGGACCGCCTCCTGCTAACCAACTGGGTTGGCTGCGGGGAGAGCGGGCTGGGTTTTAGGCCAGCTTGTGAGATGAGCACATTGAGAAAGTGTACTTGACGATGACACATCCCAGCAAGACTAGCCAGGGGTGTTTCCGGACCACCATGGTGGACATTGTCTGGCCAGAGGCCTGCGCTATGACCTGTATCATGCATAGCTCAACCCTGACTCAGAACTACCCACATGCAATGAGTGTTTTGGCCTACCACAGACTTGCCGGGGGCCAAGACCCATTCAGGGCAGAGGTGGTGTGCCCGTAGCACTGCGACCCCACCCTAAAGGGTGAGAGAGAAAAAACTTGTAATGCAGATTATGGCCCCTTGGCATTCCATATTTAACACCAAAGAGGCTACAAAACTGCCAAGTTTTTCCATGCACGTCTGGGCACAGGGGGCGGGGCAAGGCGAGTGCGCGTCACACAACGCCCCCAGGGGCCCGGGAAAGCATGGTTGTCAAGTCTGAATCTGATTCAGCATGAGCACATCACGACTGTGGGATGCTCAGCATCATCTTCATTTTCAGAGCCCAACAATACTCTCTCCAATGTAGCAGTCGACATCTGATCCTCTGCTGGAGCTCCGACTAAGACGCTAGGTCCCTCATGAGAAGGACCAGCAATCCAAGCAGAAGCTACCAGCCATGTTGGACAGTGAACTGGGCACTGGGCGCCGACGTGGCAATGTTTTACTAAACATGAACCACCCACGGACATAATCTCAACATGTTTGCGATGTACTAGAGGAGTGGGGGGCCCACGGAGAATGGCTCGGCGGGTATAGCCCCACTGTGATCCTCTGGTCACCCAGGCTTATTAACCAAAGTAGTATTTTTCTTATTCAGAAAAATAAACTAGATCGGGGAATAAGTGAGGGGACTCCACCTCATTAAAGGCGCTCGAGTCTCGACCGTGCATCTAGAGCGCCAGACGACGTGCATGGCTGCTATGGCAACGCGCGCTGTCAGCCGGCAGCTCGACGCTCAAGCCCTTACCAGAAAGGCGAGACAAACAACGCACTCAGGCTCCCCGGGAAGCTCGCGACCTCGCTGTTGTGCCTTAACGCCAACACAAACAGACGCTGAATCTCCAAGGCTGTTTAGTTTCACTCTTGTGAAGTCTGAAGCTGGACACCAACTGTTGGCTCCGAAGCGAAAGACAGAGTGCGATTGCATCTGCTTCCTATTTATATACACCTGTCGGAGGCGGTGCGCATTATGCAAATATCGCACGCCAATTCCATTGGCTTGTTTTAGTTCACTTGAAGCTGATAGGGCTCTCTAGCGATATCCCAATTCGTCACAATTCGTCGGTCACTACTGACGTACGTCGAACGTGACCGACTGAAAGGGAAGTCCGTTTTTTTAACTCGAAGAAATTGACAGAATGTACATCTCAAAATAATAATAGTAATAATAATAATAATAATAATAATTTTTATTTAAACCATTTAAGAAAGATATTTTTTTTTGTCCGTGTTTTAATTTAGCAAATCTCAGTTGTGCAGCAATTTAACAATTAATTTTTTTAAATGTATTCAAACGAAAATTTAACAACTTTTATGTTTTGGCAAAGTTTTATGCATTAATTTCATTACCACCTTTTTTTATATTATATTTGTATTAAATCATAAAATCCAGAAGGATTAAATCAAACAAGAATTTCTAAATTTTAATAAATTACTAATGATATGTTGTTAATCTAATCCATAATCAGTTATTAAATTTAATTGATATGTTTTCGATTATTAAAATTTGAATAAACAAAACAAACAAATGCTTTCAAGTTTGTTATACTAAAGCATTTGTTCAACAACAACAACAAAAAAACCTGAATGTTTTCATTAGTCATTTTAACTGATGATAATAATTGATTTTCTAATACCATATACCATGATATCATGAAACGGTGATATTTTTTGAGATGGTTATAATACCGTGAAAATCTCATACTGTTACAACCCTACTTGAAATTTCACTTTTAAAATATCAACAAAAAAAGTAGTCACACATTTCATTTGTTTGTTAATCATGTTTTAACCATAATTTTGATTTGGCACATAAGCACACACACAAGCAAGCTATTTGTTGCGTTCCAATTAAGAGTCACAAAATTCAACTATTTATATACTCACAAATGAAGAAAATGTTCTTTGCTATTAAAACAACAAGCAAGTTATTAAGAGACTAACCAATGCTTTAGCAACATGTCATCTGTACCCTATCTACACTACAATAAGCCTTAAGTAACCTCATAATCTACAAATTAACAGCTGATGACAAGGAAATATTGGGCAGATACTGAAAAAAGATAGTTATAACAGGAGAGAATGATAGAAAAAATAGATTAACGTGTTCTGAGCTAAAAATAATTTGTATACTATGGCAGTTGGGTGTGTCAATTAAAAATGAATAAATCAGAAAAAAAGGGATATACGCTCCTAGCCGAAAAACAAAAATTGAATTCAAATAAATACAAGAAACCTGAAGCTTTGAGTCCAAGAATGAAGATCAGATCAATTTTGCTGAAATATTCATGTGATCAAATAAAAGGTGTTTATGGTGCATAAAGAAAGCAAAAGCAAATTTCTCAGTCCCTAAAAACTATCTTTTGTGCTTCAAATAAATAGTTAAGACAAAGTGAATACAAGTAGTAAAACATGTATATGCAATGGAAGACATAGCGAATTACAATCAATGAGTAAACAAACATACTAGATCACAATTAAGGAACTAACCAATGAACATTACATGTTACACGTGGTAAATCAAGAAAACAAGAGATTCAAACAATAAGACTAACCGTGTTGAACTACATAACAATGATTTGTTTTCTGTCGATAAATGTATCCAAACAGTTGCTCCTGTCTAATAAAACACATAATATATTAAAGTGTCTTTGGTGTTTCCATGGTTTCTAGGGTAGGAAATCAAGGTGATGCAACAACATGGGCCATTGCACTGTTTAAAATAGCTGATTTCTCTGGATTTAAACATTGTTGGAAACATTTGGGATGATGTAAGTACACAAAATATTGTTTTAGTGGTTTTTGGATATTATATAAGCACATTTAAGCCTCATGTTAAGTTTTAAGCTACTACTGGGGCTTTCGAAATAAGTATAGGTGTATGATGATCCTGGAATGGTACAAGTGGAGAAAAAAAAGTGGAGAAAAAAAGAAAAAGGAAGAGAGAAGAAAGAAGATAGAAGAACATTAACTGAAGCTAAAGTCTGCTCTGAACCCTGTGACAGTCTTGTGCTCTACCTCTCATTCATCTGTATTCCTGCCGGAGCACTTTGGGCCTCCCAGCATCCTCTTCCATGCCTCCACATTATCGAACCACGTCATGAGCAATTCATCGGTGGGATTTCATGTTCAGCTTCCACCCAACATTTAAAGAGCAATCCTTTAAATGTATTAGCTCTTCCCTGTTATAACCAGCCATTCACGCTTGTGTGGTAAATTGCACAAACATCATTATGCAATCCAGTCCAACACAGGTCTTATGTCTTGGCAAATTAAATCAGTGCAGAAAGTTTTGCAGTCTAACAACAGGATTTTGTCACATGCAGACGAAGGGATTCATCATGCATTTATATCCCATTGTGCCGCTGAGGGATATCCCTTCTCTCCAACATCACTGTAATAAAGTGCATGTGCTTTGAAATGCGATTTGACAAATAGTCCTTTGAGACACTAATGGCTTGAGTCCTATTGTTATCTAGCTAACATGTATTGACAGTGGCATAGCAGAATGCATGCTCTTACAATTTTACAACCCTCTAATGTTATCCAAGGGAGGTGGGTGTTAGGTTGCTAAGAAGAAGATGTAAATTGCACTGGGAATGTTGATAGGATAGATGAGACAGAACTCATAATAGGCAACGTGTCCATGAATTTCTCAGCTATAATTTCTCACAAGAGTCGCCACAAAAGCAAAGGAAGCGATCAAAGTGTATCCTGTTTTTTCAAGTGACCACGTCGTGGCTGGACATTGTGTCGTGTCTTACGTTTTCTTTCAGCACAGCCATCATCATGGGGAGAAACAAATTAGCAGCAATCAACCCTGCATGGCCACATTTAGCCCTTGCACCATTATGTTTCCTCCCAGAGCTGTGTGTGTCCATCGATGAGAGCATTAATATGCAAGCTCTCTGCCCAGAATCACCATAGACACACTAATTAAATCACCCGCAACAGACCGAGAGCAGGAACATTAATGATGACATCCACCACCCCATAAACAGCCATTAAAACTCTCTAAACACAGAAACCCTGAACCTGTTAATGATGCAACCATTTAGAGGTAAATAACATTTGATGAAAAGTCTGTCACAAAACCTAATGAGCTTACTCTGTGTCCACTATCTACATGTACAGCTATCTTGAATATAAAATGTTCATTGGAAACCAATCTGATATGTAGCAATCAAGTAGGCCTATAATGCATGATTTTTTTTTACCTTTCCAAACCATTTTAGTGGCTCTTGCTTGGCTGGGCAGTCAAATAAAAAGTCAGTTTTATATTTGATAAATAATCAGGAATCAAGCTCTTGGCTAATTTTGAATGGCCATCAGTAAAGTAGAAGAACAAATAGTAGAACCTTGCGTATAGCTAATTCAACTCTTTAATGCGCACAAACGAATGTATAGCTCATACAAATATTGACTACAGTTATACATTTTTAATTAGACCAATCTATTTCCTGTCAATACTGTTCAATATGAAAATGTACTTACATTTATTAGTAATGTTTACCATAGCTAATGAAAGTAAGATGGAAATCTTTTAGTTGTTACTGTATGACTGAGATTTCCTAATCCATGATGAATACAAGCAGGATACAAATGATTTGAAAGGACTTCAAATTTCAAGCACGTTACCATCCAAATGGAATTTTAAGTGAATATAAAAATGCCATGAAATGCTCTTTGTATTTTTTTTTCTAGTGCAGTAGTACATTATGTAAGCACTCCAGATGAACTCAGACAACAACCTGCACTATACAGTTAAAATAAACCACATTCAAAGGATCTTCTGAAAAATGTATGAAATATAAACCACCATCTGCACTGGTTCATACCACGCTCACTCAAAAGTATAAACAAGAACATAGTTGTGCTTTATTTTAACATTTGCATCATATTTTTTTAATTTTTTTTTTGTCATTTTTGTCTATTATAAGCTGGGCCTCTTTAAAATGATTGGTATAAGTAAAGAGAATTCAGTACATAAATAGATTACTACCTAATAACAGTATTTTATTTTTGCTGTTAGTATGACGATTATAATATTGGTATAAAATAACAGTGTGAAAAAAAAGTGGGTCCAAAAAAATAAATAATATATATATATATATATATATATATATATATATATATATATATATATATCTACTGTAGCGTCTGGACCAATCAGCCACACAATTATTCATGGTATTTAATGAATTACCCATAAACTCACTCTCACTATCAAAGTTCTCTGAACTCATCCCCCTAAAACTGCAACCAACATCCCAAGTGTAGCTAGCACACAGGCACAACTAGGTGTCCTGTTACAGTTATATGGTACTTTTATGATCCATAAGAATGCTGTAGAGACTAGTGACTCATCCTTCCTGAGAAGGACAAATAAACTCTCTTAATCCTACGTATTCTCTATATAACCACTTGGGAAATGTATAAACATGTATCCAAGTTTCCCATCTCATGACTTTCCTTTTATAGGCTTTATTCTATGTATTAATTCTCTCTTTTGAACTATTTTGGTATTAATGTTCCATAGTTGCAAATGTATAGTTAACTGAGATCACATTGGCAGCATGCTTGGTATCTACGGACTCCAACTTTCATTTCCTATTTGGTAATTTATGTTACATGTTACTAACTCTGTGACACATTAGTATTATAAGAATCTAGAGGGTTCTTTCTCTCAAACATCCAATCCAAGTGTCTTATGCTAATATCTTGCTACAGAACAAAGACTCGTAAAACTTCCCTCCGAGGGGGAACTCCTTATTGGCTCAGACACCTTAAGAGGGTGTGATGTCTCCACCCCTTATATTCATGGATCACAAGATAAAACCTCTCTCTTCCTGCTCTTCCTCCTCTTCTTCTCTTTTACTGATGAATGCTGACGTCAAGATGATGCTTTAAGAAGCTAGAAGCTTCTAAGGAACCCCTAGCTTGTGCCAGGCCTCGGCCTAGACCTTCCATTCACCAAAGATCCTCTGAATCCAGCCGGTTCTCTTTCGTCAAGAAAATATCAGCAAAGATTCAACAGGAGCCTCCACAAATTGCATCAGGACAGTTTTAATTCAACTTGGAGAGACATGCAAGTATCAAACTTAGTCTCATTATCGGATACATTGAGTATCCTTACCCCTTTTAAAGAAGGGCCTGTTAAAACTAAACTGATGGTTTGCTCAAGGCTGTTGATCTGCTGAATGTCCAACAATGCTGTAACTTCTTGCTTCCTGTACTCTGCTTTCTCTCTCTCTCTTGGTAAACTGTATGCATGTATGTGTGTGAATGTTAGAGTAGTTTAAGTGTTTAGTCTAGTTAATAAAGTCTTGTTCATGTCACACGTAAGGTTGTCCGTGTTTTGCGCTCATGTACGGGAGTCCCTATTCATGTCGGTCCTGACTACAGGCTTTTAGTAGAATAAGATTGTTATTTCCTATAACCTGGAAATGAACATTTCTTAGTTAATAAACAATTAACACTGTGTGTTCATTGAACAACAGGTTAATTGATTGTAATATTAATTTTATTACATTAAGTTAATTTTATTGACTGATTAAAATATTAATAATTAATTATAACTAGTTATGATTAATTATTCATATTTATTTTGAGCTAATTTGCTACAAATGGTGGAGAATGCGGGCATGAATAAACAAAGGTTATGAGCTTAAACCACTGTCAATTTAAAAGTGTGCATTTGATAATTCCAGTCAGAATATGTCAGACGATGCGCATTTTGGTCACTAATTGCTGGCTTGTTAGATGCTGATAAAGTGATGGCTTGAATTGACATCTCTACTGTAACTGAAAGAGTCTACTCTTGACACATTTTAGCATATGTTCAAATGGTATCAGTGTAAAGTTAATCTGATTTTAGCGAAGAAATCCTAATCTCAGTATTAGAGCGTAAGCCTGTGTTGACGAAGGAATCTCAGCTCAGCGGCATGTAAACTGTACCAGAATTGATTATTCTGCTTTGGTTGGAGAAATACCAATTGCAGTATTGCTTAACCTGTTTCTGATGAATGAATCTCAGTACAGTGTTATATAAATGTAGATTTGGGTAATGCTCCCCTGTTATAGTTAAGATTGATGTCATTCATCTAAACTTTGCCTGCACCTACAAGCATAGCTACCTTTTGACCAAAACTGTGTTTCACTCGCTGAAAGGAATATCAGTATTCATGCACAAGACGGACTTAACTATATATGCTTAAACAAGCTTTGACTTACAGCAAACTGTGTAATTACCCTTTAAACAAGTACAAGACGTTGTTTAAAGTAGAGAGAAGAGTTTACATGAGTAAAATTTGCAAATGCCAAAACATATTTGCATTTTACTGAATGTAATATCAAGTTTTTGAAAATCTGAAAGTATAAGCGTCACATTTTAACTCTATACGTAACTTGTTTGAAATGAGCAGACAGTCTCAATAAACTGTTTGAATTGCCCAAATGTGCATTGGTTCCCATGACAACGACTTGTCACAGGAAGTGCTAACTCATCACCCTGTGATGCCATATTGTAAACAAACCAGGCTAGGTGGCTAAGCTAACCTCACCTAGCAGCCCTGCACCTCAGGCTAAGCTAACTAATAGCTTCTACAGTTAGTGGTTAGCATCATTTACGTGAAGCCTTTAACTATAGCTTGTGTGTATGCAGTGTGAACTGATCTAAACCAATTTCCCTTAACCACATTCCTGGTTTTCTGATTTCTTTCTTTCCTTACCTTTAATTCTTCTCAGCTAATTTCACCTGCACTTAGGTGCATTTCTCCCTGAACACTGTTCAGCTAAATCTGCAGTTACTAGGGTGATTAAATCTAAATTTAATTACATGTAAACTGTTTAACTAAAGAAGAATTCTAGGATTTATTGAGATATTTCAATAACACGTTGACTAAACTTCTGGGAGGGACACACACATGGTGTGGTCCTGAACACGCTGCAGCTGTGACCAACTATAGGATGATTTCCAAAGCTAATCTAATTGTTAATCACTAGTGCTATTGACTATTCCCAATACCAGGTCATTCTGCTGTTTTAATCACTTCTTTAAATATTTTATTGGTTTTAATTATAATAGCAGTCAGCTATTTGTTTTTACTAGTATTTCTTTCATCTATGTGATTTATTTACATTTTCCTGTTTAGTTTTGTGTGGTTTAATTTCCCAATATAACCACAAGCAACTAGACATACTCTCCTTCTTGATTTTGTTTATTTACAACAGTTGCTTCAATTTTATGAGCCAGTTACAAAGGAATCCGAATGATTGCTATGGCATAATTTTGAGCACCACTAATAAGCACAATCTAATAGGAAAGCTCTCCTCTTCCTCTCTCTTTCTCTTTTCCATTTGTTCGGAGGTCAAGCCTGTTGTGAGCCATCAGTAAGAAATACTAAGAAATAATCTGACCACAAGAACCATCTTAAGTCATTTATTAAAGCTAGCTGTATTTTATACACCTGGCTGCTCACTGTGCCTTTAGCCCTAAATTCTGTTTGATCTTGCAGTAGTCTCTTGCCCTTACTCTCACCACAAAGCGTGCCTAAATGTTGCAGATGCTCAGCCTAACTGCCCAGATGGCAGACCAAAAGGACTGGCTATGTGTCGTGAGGAACACCCTCCTAACCAGTGCTGCTGAGCAATTACGGCACCAGAGCCAAAAGCAACTGGACAAAGATGGAAGAGAAGTAAAGGCAGATGATTCAAACCAGAGGTGTGATCACAATGATCTGACTGAAGTCAACTTCTTCTTGGCCCACATCCTCGCTGTTTTGAAACAGGAGGTGAACAACCTCAAACTCCAGATCACAGAGCCTCACAAGGAGCTGATGCATGCTAAAAGCCACATAGACCAGCTAGAGATGGAGGCTCGGGACAGACACAAGGACCCTGACAGAATAGAGACACAGAAGAAAAGAGAACTGAGACTCTCTTACCTGCAGCAAACAGAACCACTGCAGGAGAAACATCTCACTTCACTGCATGGAGTCAGCAGAAGAACCTCCCCCAGCCAAGCACAGAGGTACAGAGGGGGAAGCCAAAGCCTTCTGCTTGACACCTTATCAGCCAATTCCCTGAAATCCTCTGCAGCTGCAGAAGGAGAAGGATTAATTCAGACAGACCCAGGTACCAGACCTACCACAGGGAGAAGCCAGGGATGGGAGCATCCTCTTCCTGCAGACACAGCAGGATCTCCAACAGCAGGCAGCACAAGGACGACTGGACACGCCTGCATCGGACCTGCAGGAGCTTCTAACGCTAGTAAGATAGCTCCTTGAACAGTTCTTACCTGAGGAGTACTCAGAAGTAGAAGCTTCTGACCACTCACACAACACCAGCTCAGAGACCTGAGCTTGTCTACTGTCTACATCAACCGCAATGGAACGACCACCACTCCAAGAGACACATACAACCAGAGCCCATCACAGCCTTCCAGCCTTGTGTGCCAGTGGTGTGTCTGATCTCTCTACACCTTCAACGTCGTTCGCTGTTGTCCATAGAAAGAACAACAACGATCGAAAGGGGGGATGTAGCGTCTGGACCAATCAGCCACACAATTATTCATGGTATTTAATGAATTACCCATAAACTCACTCTCACTATCAAAGTTCTCTGAACTCATCCCCTAAAACTGCAACCAACATCCCAAGTGTAGCTAGCACACAGGCACAACTAGGTGTCCTGTTACAGTTATATGGTACTTTTATGATCCATAAGAATGCTGTAGAGACTAGTGACTCATCCTTCCTGAGAAGGACAAATAAACTCTCTTAATCCTACGTATTCTCTATATAACCACTTGGGAAATGTATAAACATGTATCCAAGTTTCCCATCTCATGACTTTCCTTTTATAGGCTTTATTCTATGTATTAATTCTCTCTTTTGAACTATTTTGGTATTAATGTTCCATAGTTGCAAATGTATAGTTAACTGAGATCACATTGGCAGCATGCTTGGTATCTACGGACTCCAACTTTCATTTCCTATTTGGTAATTTATGTTACATGTTACTAACTCTGTGACACATTAGTATTATAAGAATCTAGAGGGTTCTTCTCTCAAACATCCAATCCAGTGTCTTATGCTAATATCTTGCTACAGAACAAAGACTCGTAAAACTTCCCCTCCGAGGGGGGAACTCCTTATTGGCTCAGACACCTTAAGAGGGTGTGATGTCTCCACCCCTTATATTCATGGATCACAAGATAAAACCTCTCTCTTCCTGCTCTTCCTCCTCTTCTTCTCTTTTACTGATGAATGCTGACGTCAAGATGATGCTTTAAGAAGCTAGAAGCTTCTAAGGAACCCCAAGCTTGTGCCAGGCCTCGGCCTAGACCTTCCATTCACCAAAGATCCTCTGAATCCAGCCGGTTCTCTTTCGTCAAGAAAATATCAGCAAAGATTCAACAGGAGCCTCCACAAATTGCATCAGGACAGTTTTAATTCAACTTGGAGAGACATGCAAGTATCAAACTTAGTCTCATTATCGGATACATTGAGTATCCTTACCCCTTTTAAAGAAGGGCCTGTTAAAACTAAACTGATGGTTTGCTCAAGGCTGTTGATCTGCTGAATGTCCAACAATGCTGTAACTTCTTGCTTCCTGTACTCTGCTTTCTCTCTCTCTCTTGGTAAACTGTATGCATGTATGTGTGTGAATGTTAGAGTAGTTTAAGTGTTTAGTCTAGTTAATAAAGTCTTGTTCATGTCACACGTAAGGTTGTCCGTGTTTTGCGCTCATGTACGGGAGTCCCTATTCATGTCGGTCCTGACTACAGGCTTTTAGTAGAATAAGATTGTTATTTCCTATAACCTGGAAATGAACATTTCTTAGTTAATAAACAATTAACACTGTGTGTTCATTGAACAACAGGTTAATTGATTGTAATATTAATTTTATTACATTAAGTTAATTTTATTGACTGATTAAAATATTAATAATTAATTATAACTAGTTATGATTAATTATTCATATTTATTTTGAGCTAATTTGCTACAATACTGAAATATAAACATAAATATTTGGTAACACTTTACAATAAGGTTTATTAGTTAAACATTACTTAATGTATTAACTAACATGAACTAACCATGATCAATACATTTGTTACTGTATTTACTAATCTTCGTTAACGTTAATGAAAATAGAGTTGTTCATTGTTTGTTCACTGCATTAACTAATGTTAACAAGATTTTAAAGGTGCCCTAGAAACAGTTTTTACAAGATGTAATATAAGTCTAAGGTGTCCCCTGAATGTGTCTGTGAAGTTTCAGCTCAAAATACCCCATAGATTTTTTTCTAATTAATTTTTTTAACTGCCTATTTTGGGGCATCATTAACTATGCACCGATTCAGGCTGCGGCCCCTTTAAATCTCACGCTCCCTGCCCCCCGAGCTCTCAACTATAATACAGTCCATAAACAAAGTTCACACAGCTAATATAACCCTCAAATGGATCTTTACAAGATGTTCATCATGCATACTGCATGCATGCGTCGGATCATGTGAGTATAGTATTTATTTGGATGTTTACATTTGATTCTGAATGAGTTTGATGCTGTGCTCTGTGGCTAAAGCTAACATTACACACTGTTGGAGAGATTTATAAAGAATGAAGATGTGTTTATGCATTATACAGACTGCAAGCGTTTAAAAATGAAAATAGCGACGGCTCTCTTGTCTCCGTGAATACAGTAAGAAACGATGGTAACTTTAACCATATTTAACAGTACATTAGCAACATGCTAACGGAACATTTATAAAGACAATTTACAAATATGTCACGTATGGCACAGAGACAAGAAGGTAAGATGCAGCTTTAATGGGGTAATCCAAAAACAGGCAAGGGTCAAACTCCACAGAACAGTCTATACAAAAACAAGAAAAACACAAACAGAAGCCGGTGACCGTAAATGAAACCACAATAACAAAAGCAGAAACAAACCAGGTATAAATAGACAGACACTGATGACCAAACACAAAACAGCTGAGTGCAATGACGGGATAATGAGTCCGGGAAGGGAGTTCTGGTAAATGAAGTCCAAGTGTAGTGAGAAATAGTCCGTGTTGGAGTGCCCTCTAATGGCTAACCAGGGCACTCCAACTGGTGATCATGACAAAATATCACTAAAAATATAATGTAATCATGGATCATGTCAGTTATTATTGCTTCATCTGCCATTTTTCGCTATTGTTCTTGCTTGCTTACCCAGTCTGATGATTCAGCTGTGCACAGATCCAGACGTTAATACTGCCTGCCCTTGTGTAATGCCTTGAACATGGGCTGGCATATGCAAATATTGGGGGCGTACATATTAATGATCCCAACTGTTACGTAACAGTCAGTGTTATGTTGAGATTCGCCTGTTCTTCGGAGGTCTTTTAAACAAATGAGATTTACACAAGAAGGAGGAAACAATGGTGTTTGAGACTCACTGTATGTCATTTACATGTACTGAATACTCTTGTTATTCAACTATGCCAAGGTGAATTCAATTTTTGATTCTAGGGCACCTTTAATAATGTATTAGTAAATGTTTAAATTAACATTAAAAAAGATTAATAAATGCTGTATAAGTGCAGTTCATTATTAGTTCATGTTAACTAATATAGTTAACTAATGTTAACTAATGAACCTTATTATAAAGTGTTACTATATATTTAAATTTATACAACAGTTCTTTCTGGTTGTCAAATCTAGCTGAGAGCCATGTGATTATTCCCCCAGTATCAGCATTGGAACCATTTCACCATTTGTGAGCGACTGTCATGGTGGTTGAGCAAATCCACTATATTTTTTACAAATACTACTGTTGGGTCATGGAATTAAGTTTTTTAGGCAAGAATGTAGTTATTTAGACCTCAAATATACGACTCACAAATAAACATAGCGCCTATTTTACAATTTGTTTAGATGCTTTCTGAGATTTGAGCTCCAGGCTGTCAGTGGTCATTCAGCACTCATGTACCCAAAAAGAACAGCTTAATCTTGGCCAGTCTTTCAGGAATTTGCAGCTGGCTCTTATGAAGATAGTGGTTAAAAATGAGAAATAATTCATTTGGGGTATATCAAACGGGCAATCTTTGGTCTCATTAATCTATTACATGTTTCAGAGCAAATCGATTTTGGTTAAGGGGAAAATTAAGTTTCATAACTTTATATTTAGGCTATATTTAACTTCAATCCTGTACTAGAGTGCTGCTTTTGTATGTTTGACTGAATCTGTGGCGTAAGGAAGTAGTTCTGCACAAAAGAGTGTTTTTAAAAACACTCCATTGTTGTTTCTTATTTATTTACTCACTTGTGCCATCGAACTGTTGTATAAACACAATATTACATGAGTAGCCATGCGATATGGCTGTATATCAGCATCAGCACACTGTGATTACCTACGGCCAAATCACAGCCATATTGCACGGCAACTCGTGTGATATTGCTCATGTATATAATGTATGAAAAATTATGTTAAATATTATAATTCTTGATATCTACCCTTGTTCAATCTGTTCATAAAGCCATAAAGGGGATGTATTTTGTGTGCATTTTTGACTTCCACCTATAGGACAACAGCAGAAATAGCTTTTGGGTAATACTGATGCAATGCATGCATTGTGAATTGCTTCTGTAAGTTAATAAGTAATAATGGTAACACTTTATTTCGATGGTACACTAACTTTGCAACTCTCAATAGATTATTAGACGGTCTGCTTAATATTTGCTAACACTTTATTTTCTTGTTCCCCCAAAAGACATCCTACTGACTATAAGTAATGTATTCTACTAACTCAAACCCTAACCTAACAGTCTACTACAGTCTACTTATACTCTAATGAAAGTTAGTTGACATGTAGTTGCAAAGGTACTTATAGTTAGCAGAATGTCTAAAGTGGACAATCAAAATAAAGTATAACCATAATAGTTTTTAATCCATAAATGCATTTTAGCTCCCACTGCAAAAGACATCAATCAAGACAAAATAATTAAATTTCAATCTGTATGACAATTCCTCCCAAATTTAATAATCATAACATACACATACATACATACATTGAATGCATATTACAGTATGTCAAGCCAGCATCAAAAGGTCAACCCGCAAGCTCAAATTTTCTTATTGAAAGCAAGACTACATCTTTATTCTGGTACTTCACCTGCTAACAGGCAACATCATAATTAGCTCAGCGTCTGTGGTTAGATCGCAAGATGATAACTAAAGGCATCTCAGCAGCTGCCTCCAAAGGGCCGATGCTAATGCTGTTACTTCATGTCTAGACTTTATCAAAGTCACACTAAGCAAGATCTAATAAAAGAAAAAGACAGCTTTTCCATTCCATTTTGCCCATTAAATTTTAATAGATATCCCTCCAAATACTTTTCCTCCTTTAAAATACTGCTGTGTTGTGCTTTGCTTACGAATATGAACGGCTTGTATATGTTCTCTCTGAAGCAATGTGAACATCCATTCATCAGCAGTCAAAATGAAAAGTGGACAGGAGGGATTCCGGGAGGCTAACATTCGTCTTCACTTACGCCCCAACCCTAATGAAAGATTGCTCAGGCAAATCGAGAGTGTACCATCACGTCTCCAAAACTGCATTGCCGCCTGAGACGCTGCAATTCAAATTCCATCCCAATCAGCTGCCAGCAAATATCTACCGCCTGTCGGAGCTAATATTAAGACCGCAGAAGCTCTGAGAGCTTGGTCGTGTTAGAAAGTGATACATTTTTAATGCTATTCACAGGGCTCTGTGTGGGAGGAGCTGAGAGAGGGTCGGACCATCACGAGCAATGGGTAGTAGGAGATATTACTTGTAACTTGTGAACTTTGGTGTAGTTGTTAGTTCCATTAGAGAAGTGCGTGTTGCCCTCAGGAAAATGTCTGTGCTCTTATTTATTAACCTCAACTGACCTGTGCAAGTGAAATAACAGCAGGGGAAGGCTGAGCACTCACCAATCAGCACTGTGGGCATGGGGCAAGGCGAATGTCCCTCTAGAAACATTTCCTGGAAAATATCCTTAGTCTTTTCAAAGTCATTATTCTCTCTATAACAAAATAAACACACAACTAAAACAAGAGCGGTAAAAATAGCAGTTAAGAAAGCAGCTGATCATAGTGACGTGGATACGTATGCAACAGCTCTGCATTCTGTAATATTATTGACTTGAATGCACTGACACTCTTGGTTACTGTTGTAAACTTTTTCTTTAGAGCTGCTTTAAAGATGAATTGAACTCATGCGATGATTAATGAACTTGACAAAGTTATTGAACCAGATAGAATCAACACTGAACTTATTTCAACTGAATAATGACTGTTTACTGTTGTCTTTTTTTGATCTGCTCTACAACAGAATTGAATTCTGTTTGCATCACTGAATCATTATTTTCATGTTTATCACTGTAAAGCTACTTTGAAGCAATCGGTATTGTATTGTGTGTGTTCATATTTTTACTCACGGACTGCGATGGACTGAACAGAAGAAATAAACCGGAGAAGATTTCCACGTCAAAGCACACCTACCTATTACAAAAATTGGCACTGGTAGTTCAAAGTTATTTACCAGCCGAGTGAACTTTTCCGGAAAGTTTGCTTTGGCAAGCCTTTTTAAACTCCCAAAAGGAACTCAAAACAAACTTCGAAAACGACGTCACACCAGTTTGTTCTTCGATTTTGCTTGAAGTATTTCAGGGCCTTGCAGCAACATTAGCAAAATTTTGCAGACAAAAAAAGGTAAACTGTTTTTTGTTAATAGTGTAGATGTTTTCTGTTGATCAGATGACCAACTCAACCCACTGCGAAATTTTCCTACTGAAATTACTGCATTTCGCTGCCAAACATTTGCCAAGCAATGGTAAATGTGTCACCTTTAAAGAGGAGATGGCTTCTGCGTTGCTTTTAAGGCTATAAAAAGACCTTTGTATTCATTGTGGACTAACATTTACACACCATTGAAATGCCTGTCAAAACTGCAAAATAACAGCAAATTGTTCTAAATTACAAAGCTGAAATAAAAAGTACTGCATGCTCTTTAAAGTGCATTTCTTACCGGAAAGATCTTTCACATAATAGTGGTGTTTATGAGTCAACAACAGAGAATCATTGGCCAACACCTTTCATCTCCTCCTGTTTGGCGTAGGTGTATTCATAATGTTCTCACAGTATGCGATCCAAATTTCAGCACAGTTCTGCAACAAAGCAAAGCTTGTCTTTACTCGCCATTTACATATGAGCTTTGATTTCCAGTAAACCTATAGCACCTAGAGGCTTCTAATGGATTATTTTAGTATTTGTATCAAAATGCTGTAGAATTTTACATCCCACTAATACCACAAAGTGTCGTATTATTTATAAATTTACACCAGTTCTCAGTGTAGTGTAAAGTTGGCAATGGGAAGAAAAAAAAAAGAAAAAAAAAAACACTGAATGCATTAATCGTCCAGATTTTCTTGCTTGGGGTGATGGTAAACTCTGTGAATGCATCATCAGCCAAGCAGATGTCTTTGAGGCCAGCTTGCATTTGTGTTAAAAAAAACACTCAAACAAGTACTATGACATAATCCACACATCACCATGCTGTTTTAACAGATTATAACTTAAATACTTCAATGTTTACAGCAACACAATATCTGTGCTGTCACATTGGCCAAGCATACATTTTAGCCAAAAATAAAATGTCACGTCTGGATCTAATAACAGCTCCATGTTCATACACATTAAAAATCTGGGATTCAAAATGGAAATGAGCAGAATGAGATGTTATTCTGAGAAAATTTTAAATGAAGAAACGATAATGTGAAATGATTAAGAATTAATTAATTTTCCACAAAAAATATTAAGCAGCAAAACTGTTTTTTGCATTGACAATAATAACCAAAGCAGCATTATTATTAGAAAGAATTCTGAAGGATCATGTGACAATAAATACTTAAGCAATAGCTGCTGAAAATTCAGCTCTGCAATATTTCATATTCAAGCCAAAGCATATTAGAGCCAAAGCATTTAGATCGCCCCCAGGTGGTTGGATGGAGTACAGGTCATAAACCCCGCCCTTTCCATGTAAACAAATGGGACATGACCCAAACTAAACAATCAAATTACACTTCAAATAAATTTGTTTAAAACATAGTTTCTGTCATTCTAGGCAGTTTTTATTACGCTGATGTAAGTTAAAGTGTTTTTTTGTTTGTTTGTTTGTTTTTTTTAAATAATGGTTTTAGTTAGTTTTATTATTATTATTATTATTATTCAATGCCACAAGAACAAGAGGTATTACATATTCACATGTTCATATCACATTAACATTAGCTGCCAGGAAAAAAAGAGAGAAGAAGAAGAAGAAGAAGAAGAAGAAGAAGAAGAAGAAGAAGAAGAAGAAGAAGAAGAAGAAGAAGAAGAAGAAGAAGAAGAAAGGAAATATTACATGAATTTTAGAGCTTTCAGAGCATTACATGTTTTCAGTGCTTTTTTGTTTTGGGTTTGTTCCAAAAGATTTACATATAATTTGAAGTCATTTATAAAATGTGAAAAAATTTGGTTTACGTTGAGCCCACTTCTTCTTATGTATATGGTATTTTCCTAATAAAATAAACAAATGTATAATATGTAGTTCTTTACAGTTCAAATTTTCATTTTCTGTACAAAAAAGTATACATCAAATACACAAATTTCTATCATACAATCAAGTTTTCTATTAATACAGAATTCTAAATCTTTCCAAAATAATCTTGTGTAAATACAATGAAAAAAACGGATGCAAAATAGTTTCTTTTTCTTGTCCACAAAATTCACAGGTATAAGAAATGTCAAGCTTAAATCTTTCCAAAACATGCTTAACAGGATAAATCCTATGAAGTATTTTATAAGACACTTCCCTAATTTTGTTATTGATACAGAACTTATTTGAAAGTTTCCATACTTTAACCCAAGAGATATCATCAAATAAAGAAGACATCAACATTATCAATGAAAATATTCTGACAAGGATTATCCATGTTGATTTCCACTGAACTAGAATTCTTTAAAAGTAATGTCACACTCTTTGGGATCGCATCAAGAACAATAGCAAACTCTCTTGGTTTAACTGGAAATTGAAATTTTTGCAGAAATTCTGTATATGACAACAAATACCCATGGGTATTGTCTTACTAACATAATACCTTCATTGAACCAAGTATGATAGAATAATGATTTGTTTTTAAATAAATCTTTGTTATTCCATATGACATAATTATGGGGTGAGAAATTGTGCTTGTAAACTAATTTCCATGCTAGCAAGGCTTGTCTGTGAAAACCAGCCAATTTAACAGGTATTTTGTCGACAGAAAAATTACATTTCAACAAAAAGTCTAAGCCTCCAAGAATATTAAATATATAATTAGGAAATATGTTCCAAGGATTTTCTCTATTCTTCATAAACTCTATTAACCATTTAATTTTGAACGTGTCATTAAGTGTACTATAATCTAAAACTTCCAGTCCCCCTTGCTCTTTAGGATTACAAATTACTTCTTTTTTCAAATAATGTGTTTTTTTTCTCTCCAAATAAAGTCATAAAGTATCTTATCAAAATCTTTAATAATCTTAGGAGGCACATCCAATGATAAAGACATACACAGATCTAGATATACCTTCCACCTTTGACAATAATACCCTCCCAAATATTGATATATCCCTCATTAACTACAAATTAAATTTCTCCCTTGTTTTCTTAATAATTGGTTCAAAATTTAACTGAATTCTTTGTTTTTCATTTTTACAAATTACTACACCTAGATATGTTAATTGGTGTTTAACTGGGATATTCTCTATTTCTGTAGAGGAGCAATCTTTAAGGGGAAACAATACAGATTTATCACAATTCATTTTAAGGCCTGAAACAGCAGTGAATGCCTCAATACATCTAATTATTTTTGGTATCTCAAATTTGTTTTTCAAAAAAACTGCAGTGTCATCAGCAAACTGGCTAAGCTTAAATTCTACACCTAAAGCTGTGATACCATTATATTGATTTTGGTTTTAGTTAGTTATATGATGCTATAAAACTGGGGTGTGACATCATGATTGACAGCTTTGATTGACAGTTTCTCTGAGTGTAGTTGTCACGGAGGCAGACATCATATTTGGTGCAGTCAGGCTACTTAAAAAAAGTTCAGGGGGGTGTGCTCGCAATTGATTCTCAGGAGTGTGGGCAGGACCTTGATAACGCAGTTCCACTTCATGCTCACTACTGCGTAAAATTCGGGCTCCAAACAACGGAATTAGCACAAGATCTTAGCGGATTCTCGGGGCACTAGCGGCTTTACTTTTCTACAATGGAGGAGATTGAAGGTTTGTCGTCCATCTTTTTTTAACAGTCTATGGGCCCTATAATACACCCGGCGCAATGCGACGCAAGCCGCAGTGCAAGTGTGTTTGCTAGTTTGCGTCCGGTGCCGTTCGCGTTTTCCCGTTCAGCGCCACGTCCTTAAATTAGTAAATGCATTTGCACCAGTTAGTGCGCCCATGGGCGTGCTGGTGTAAAAAAGAAGTGTGTTCAGGCACATTGCTATTTTAAGGAGCTGAAAAAAGACTGCGCCATAGACCAACTCAAACCTGGTCTAAAGTCTAAAGTCAATGGCGCAATATTTTTTTGTTAGAGCGCTGTGGCGAGGGGGGCGTGGTTTAGCGGGTTCTGCAACAGGAGGGAGCATCTGGGGAAGCGCGGTGATTGAACAGGTTGAATGCAAATCACAAACACCTGTTTCTCGTTCCAGTAATTGGCGTGGAGACAGGATAAAACGCCAGGAGAAGCAGGAGCGGGGGAGAGAGAGAGTCTGCTGACAGTCAGTGTGTGAGCCCTGCTCGTTGCCTGGAGTGAAGCCCGTCCTCGGATGTGGAGTTATTGAGTGTGCGTTGCACCGTCCTTTTGTTTGTTTTGTTTGATATTTTCTCTGGTGAGAATAAAAAGACTGTCAGCAGCCAAAGCCGATCCCTGTCCTCTTCCTTCCCTCTACACCTTACCACACTGGTGCCAAAACCCGGGAGGGAAGACGGAAGCCGCCGCCATGCAGGCATCCCCCGCCGCTGGAAAGCCGTTTGCGGACATCATCGCATCTCTCGCGGTCCTTCACCAAGAACAACATCGGGCCCTGCTGGATCTCCGTAACGACCAGGAGCTCCGCTTCGAGGCGATTATCCAGGGCCAGCAGGAGGACCGCGAGAGGTTCCGGAGCTGGATAGACCGGGAGGTTCCCGCGGAGACCAGCGTGGCAGCTGCTGCCCCCTTCCAGCTGCCACTACAGAAGATGGGCCCGCAAGACGACCCGGAGGCCTTCCTGGACCTGTTTGAGAAGTCTGCCGAGGAGGCGACGTGGAGCAGATGATCGATCGCGTGGTGCTGGAACAGTTCACCACTCGGCTCCCGAAGAAGACCGCCGAGTGGGTCCAGTGCCACCGGCCCACGTCGCTGGATTCGGCCATCCAATTGGCGGAGGACCACTTGGTGGCGTGCCCAGGGGTCGGCGAACCCCTGCCATCTGTCTCTCTCTCTCCCTCTCTTCCTTCTCTCTCTCTCTCCCGACCTGTCCCTTTGCCTAGGTCCCGTCCGCCTGGCCCGCCTCGTGTTCCACCCCGGGGGCGGGGTGGAACGGATTTCCGGCCGTTCGTGGCGCCGAGAGCCACGCCGGGCTGGACCCCGCGCCTGCTTCTCCCCTCTCTCCACGCCAATCATCCGGCCCGTTCTCCGCCACTGGAGCGGCGGGCAGGTCTGGGCCGGCCTGCTGCCGTTGCGGGGACCCGGATCACTTCATAGACCGGTGTCCAGTGATGGAGGTGGGGACATTGATCCGGGTCCCGGACGACCTGCAGGTTGCCCCCGGTCAAGCTGGTCAGTACCAGATACCAGTGAGTATCAAGGGGGGTACATATCAGGCTTTGGTGGACTCAGGTTGTAACTAAACCTCTGTGCATCAAAGCCTGATTTCATCCGGGGCATTGGATACAGGCCGCATGGTTAGGGTACGGTGTGTGCACGGGGATATCGCGAGTTATCCGTTGGTGTCAGTCAGGATTCTATTTAGGGGACAAAAGCATAGTGTGGAGGTGGCAGTTAATCCGCACCTCCGGCACCCGATAATTTTGGGGACGAATTGGCCCGCATTTAATAAATTATTGGGACATTTATGTTCGGGTGCCTCTTGGAATAGATGTTCGCGCGGGAAGGAAGTGCGAGTGCAGGCGGGGGAGACTGATCAGGGACCAGTGGTGACTGCCTCAGGGGAACAGAGCGGAATCGGGAGACTGATTCTCTCGGACCGTGATGATTTCCCCCTGGAGCAGTCTCATGATGACACGCTGAAAAATGCGTTTGAGAGGGTCAGCACGATCGACGGTCAGCCTCTCCAGCCTGGACGTCCACAGTGGCGTTGACTTTGCGATTATTAAAGATAGGTTGTATCGAGTGACCCAAGACACTCAATCAAAAGAAGATACAACCCAGTTATTAGTACCAAAGAGCCGCAGGGAAATGCTTTTCCATGCGGCTCACTCTAACCCAATGGCTGGACACTTAGGACAAACAGCGACACTAAATCACCTCATGACCCGATTCTTTTGGCCGGGCATTCACGAGAACGTGCGCAGGTGGTGCGCGTCTTGTCGTGAATGTCAGCTGGTAAATCCTCCGGCCACTCCAAAAGCACCTTTGCGCCCCCTTCCATTAATGCAGGTCCCCTTCGAACGAATTGGCATGGACCTCATCGGGCCATTAGAGCGATCAGCGAGAGGGCATCGTTTTGCATTAGTCATTGTGGATTATGCAACACGATATCCAGAAGCAGTGGCTCTCCGCAACATTTCTGCTAAGAGTGTTGCGGACGCCCTCTTCAGTTTAATCTCCCGAGTGGGGATTCCGAAAGAAATCCTCACTGATCAAGGCACGGCGTTTATGTCACGTACGCTACGCGAACTGTACGAATTGTTGGGCATTAAATCGATTCGAACCAGCGTCTTTCACCCACAAACGGACGGGTTGGATGAACGTTTTAATCGCACGCTTAAATCCATGATTCGTAAGTTCGTTCAAGAAGACGCCAAAAATTGGGATAAATGGTTGGAACCCCTGTTGTTCGCTGTGCGAGAGGTCCCGCAAGCCTCCACGGGGTTTTCCCCCTTTGAGCTTCTCTTTGGGTGCCACCCCCGCGGGGTGTTGGATGTCCTAAGAGAGTCTTGGGAGGACGGACCATCTCAATCGAAAAATGAAATTCAGTACGTGCTGGACTTGAGAACAAAACTCCACACTTTGGGGCGGCTATCTATGGAGAATTTGTTACAAGCCCAGGACAGACAGTGCCGGTTGTATGACAGGGGAACTAATCTGCGTAAATTTGCACCGGGAGAGAAAGTACTCGTATTACTCCCCACGTCAAGCTCAAAATTACTGGCGAAGTGGCAAGGACCATTTGAGGTCACACGGCGAGTTGGTGATCTCGATTATGAAGTAATACGGTCCGATAGGAGAGGGGCACGTCAAATTTATCACCTCAACCTCCTGAAAAAGTGGAGTGAGGCGGAGTCAGTGATGCTGGCGACGGTGATTAGCGGAGAGGATGATCTCGGGCCAGAGGCGAATGTAAAAAAACAATCCCTCGCTCTGGCCCCGGGGGGAGATCACCTTTCGCCCTCACAGCTCACTGATGTTTCCATATTACAGGCTGAGTTTGCCGACGTGTTCTCTCCCCTACCGGGCCGTACTGACCTCATTCAGCACCACATCGAGACCGAGCCGGGCGTGGTGATTCGCAGCCGGCCGTATAAGTTACCTGAACACAAAAAAAAAGTGGTTCAGGCAGAATTAGAGGCAATGCTTGACATGGGGGTAATAGAGGAATCCAGCAGTAACTGGGCGAGCCCGATAGTTTTGGTCCCTGCTTGCGCGTTTTAACTTCACGCATGATCAGATCGGTTTCTTCGCTTGAAAAGCGTTCAGCTTTTCCGCCAACAAATTCCGCCATGTAAATAGCAATCCGCCATGGCGCGAGCGCATCTCGCTCTTAAAGGGAATGGGAGATGACACTCTGATTGGTTTATTGAACGTTACGCCCATTACTCATTAAGAGAATAGGGACAACCCATTTAAAAAATGTTCCCCAGCGCACGGACCGTTTTTCCGTCGTTAAAATGGCAAAAGTGGATTTGGACACGCCTTGAGTGCACCTGCGCCGTGCGCTTTACACTTTACGTTTAGATCGTTAAAAAAGGGGCCCTATGAGTTTTACTGTATTTTGTATCAAATAAATAAAGATAAGACAAAATAATATATAGTAGTAGTTTAATATATATAGGTAGTATAATATATAGTAGTAGTATATAGATGTATTTTATGTAATGCAAGATAACAATTACAGCCTAGAAAAAAAAAAAAAATTCTTTTTGTTTCGTTTTTACATTTTAAAACATTTTCAGAACAAGCATATTGTCCACCATCTGTTCACCTCTGCATGCCGCGCCATAGAGCGAATGCTGGGTGTTGGTGCAAGAGAAGAAATTGCAGGGAAAGAGAATCAACAGATTTTAATCAGATGATGTGGTCATCGCCAGAACCTCAGTGAGGCAGATGATGCCTCCAGAAAGGCTGGCGTGTGGGGGCGTGTAAACATCCCTCGGGGGTGAGTGCAGCTGATCTGTAGCAGGGTAATGACCAGTCAGAGGAGGAGTTTATGTCACAGTGAAGTTGAACCATATCAATGTCAAACACTCAGACGCACAGGAGACATCCGGGAAGATAGGGAGGGCATTATAAACAAGGCTGATATGACCAGTGGGCAAGTGATCTCTCTATCATCTCTTTCTCCCTCTCTTGTCATTTCTCACCTCCCTCCCCTCTTGCTTTCACATGCCAGTCTTCAGCTTTCATAACTTGCCTCATTTATGAAACTTTCCCCCGTATGTGTAAATTGGCCCTAAATAAATTGGCATTAATAAAACTGCTTCTTTCACTGACACACATTTCTGTCAGACAGACACCTACTCCTTTTGGCCCATCAACCCCAGTTTGTAATCTTCAGTACATAATTCAGTCATTTTTTTCCCTGTAATTCAGCTATCCTTAATTGAAAATGCTAGTCGTTCATAATCATTGGTCAACAACCCCGTACAATCTCACATTAGGCCATGCATTATGCATAAACATAAATTAGAGTACATTTGTACAGTGTCATTAGAGCAGTTATATTAATATGCATATCTTTGCATTTATGATTATGAATTTTATAAATGAATCAGTATTTCTTCAATTATGGACACTTACATGTCCAAGGGGTTCATATTATCGAAAAACTGCCTTGGCAAGACAAAATAGTTGCTGCTTTATTCCAAAAATGTTTAAAATGTGATTAAAAGTGTTCACAAAGTACATAATTTCAGATGTAATGGAAATTACTTCAAATTTGGAAATTTCATAAAAAAGACTATTCTAATGTGATGTATGTCCACAGTTAACAGTATGAAGAGTCTTTTAACAGTTTATTTTTTTAAAAGGCCAATAGTTGAAGACATTCTAATATGCAAATTGCTGTATAGAATGTTAATAAAAGTTAATACTAATGCTAAAATCTATTACTTGACTGCACTGATTGACAGGTATACAATCTTCTAAAGTGCCTGCATTTCAAAATTTCCATTCACATTGTTTGTCTATATTCCTGAATATTATTTAAACAAACAAGATTATGTGGGTGCAAACTTTAAAACCATGTGAACATTAATTAAGCTTTAATGCAAACCAGTTATAAATATGTTTGTCATCTTTCGTAAATGAGGGCCAGAACAACTATGTCCAACTCTCTCAAATCCTCTCCTTCATGTTTCTACATCACATTTATCATTTTATTCTCATCCATCCATCTTCTCTCTCTCTCTCTCTCTCTCTCTCTCTCTCTCTCTCTCTCTCTCTCTCTCTCTCTCTCTCTTTGTTTGTTTAGGAATTCTATATGAATGCTGGATTGTGTGTGTGTGTGTGTGTGTGTGTGTATGTGTGTGTGTGTGTGTGTGTGTGTGTGTGTGTGTGTGTGCTTTTGTTTATATTACATTGTGGGGACCAAATGTCCCCCCGATGTAATATAAACCTGAGTTCACCTACATCGTGGGGACCAGCCACCGGTCCCCACAATGTAAATTAATTAATAAAAATACTAAATGATGTTTTTGTGAGAAAATAAAGGTGTGCACAGTTTCCTGTGATGGTTAGGTTTAGGTTTAGGGTTAGGGGTAGGGTAGGGTGATAGAAAGTACGGTTTGTACAGTATTAAAAATGCATTGCGGCCTATGGAAAGTCCCCACAAATGTGTGTGTGTGTGTGTGTGTGTGTGTGTGTGTGTGTGTGTGTGTGTGTGTGTGTGTGTGTGTTTGTGTGTAAAAGAAAGAGACAGACAGAAAGTGACAGACAGAGAGGAGTCCTGGAATTACACCCTAGTCAATTAGTGTGACATACGCTGACAGAGACGGCACACAAAACAAAGCTTGTGGCCACAGGCAGAGTTTTGCCTTACTAGTGCAGATCAAATGAATAGTGTCCTTGTCAAGACAAGTTATTGCATTTTTCCCATGGATAGAAATTAAGATTATTATGATTGCTGGCATAAATGATACAGCAATAGGTGAATGATATTGTATTTGGTATATGATAACAAGCCTCCTACACCTTTAGAGCTACAAATTTCCGTGACTAGCATGTGAGATTAATGGATGAGCAATTTCAAAATGTTGATTTTCATCTGTATGTCAGGAACTAGTCCTTAATAGATATAGTTAACAATGATATATATTAATAATGATAGAGCAATATCGACAGGACAATTAATCCTTATTTGGGCATTTTAAGCGTTTGGCTAATAATCTGTAATGAACAGAAACAATTTACAACAGGTTCCATTAACATTAGTTAACCTCATTAGTTAACATGAACTAACAATGGCATTTCAATGAATTACAATTAATTTCAATGCTTATTAATACATTATTACAAATCAGAAGTTGTATCTGATAATATTATTTAATGGATCTGAGCTAACGTACTAACAATGAAAAGTTGTATTTTTATTAACTAATATTGACAAAGATTAATAAATACTGTACTAGCAAATGACTTGCTCATTGTTAATGTATTAAGTAATGTTACTTAATGGAATCTTATTGAAAAGTGTTACCTAATAAATATTTTCTGATTATAAACATTTTTAAATTTTCAGTATATATTATATAATCTCATTTTATTTGAACAATTTTGTGCACATCTCCTGTTTTGATTAAATTCTATTATGAACACTATGGTTCAGAAGTTTGGGGTCAGTAAGAATGAAAAATTGAATTTATCTTGGCATTGTTAAATAACAAGAGTTCAGTACATGGAAATGACATACAGAGAGTTTCAAACTCCATTGTTTCCTCCTTCTTATATAAATCTCATTTGTTTAAAAGACTTCCTCAACATAACACCGACTGTTACGTAACAGTCGGGATCATTAATATGTATGACCCCAATATTTGCATTTTCCAGCCCATTCGACGCATTAGACAAGGAAAGGCAGTATTAACGGCTGGATCTGTGCACAGACAAGGTAAGCAAGCAAGAACAACAGCGAAAAATGGCAGATGGAGCAATAATAACTGACATGATCCATGATATCATGATATTTTTAGTGATATTTGTAAATTGTCTTTCTAAATGTTTCGTTAGCATGTTGCTAATGTACTGTTAAATGTGGTTAAAGTTACCATCGTTTCTTACTGTATTCACGGAGACGAGAGTCGTTGCTATTTTCATTTTTAAACACGTGCAGTCTGTATAATGCATAAACACAACTTCATTCTTTATAAATCTCTCCAACAGTGTGTAATGTTAGCTTTAGCTACAGAGCATAGCCTCAAACTCACACAAAATCAAACGTAACCATCTAAATAAATACTTTACTCACATAATTCGAAGCATGCATACAGCATGCATGACGAACATCTTGTAAAGATCCATTTGAGGGTTATATTAGCTGTGTAAACTTTGTTTATGCGATGTATATATAGTCGAGAGCTCGTGTGGCAGAGGAAGCGCATCTCTTAAAGGGGCCGTACTGAAAAAATCAGTGCATAGTTAATTATGCCTCAAAATAGGCAGCTAAAAATATTAATTAAAAAAAATCTATGGGGTATGTTGAGCTGAAACTTCACAGACACATTCAGGGGACACCTAGGACTTATATTACATCTTGTAAAAAAACAATCTAGGGCACCTTTAAAAAATGTATCATGAAAAAATGTATCATGGTTCCCACAAATCTTTACAATATTATCATTTTACTGTATTGATCAAATAAATGCAGCCTTTCAAGACCATTTAAAAAATCAACGCCCCTTCAAACAGAGCGTTGAAATCAGAGGGCTAAAATCAGGGTAGAAAATTGCCATTTATTTCTAAATTATGACAATTGTTTTAATGTAAAAATCATATTAACATTATAAACATTATGAAATAATAAAAAAAAATCTTTAATACCTTCTATTACTCTTCCAGGCGTCAAATTCACAATTTAAAATTCTAGGAAATCTAGAAGAAATCTGAAATATACAAAGAGGAATGCTCTTCTGATTAAACAAAGCTGAAGAAATAAACGTAGAGCATTTCACAGTAACTTATCTCAGCGCCACTCTGTGTCTAAGGCGGTGATAACCTGCGATAAGTACTCGTGATCCTGTGGAGGAGGGCGATCTTTAAGTCTTACATCCTGGCAGAAAGGTGTTAAGCGTTCCTTCATGCTCACCTTTTCTACCTAATCAGGAGCGTCAGACTTCTTGCACACTCGCTGGATTATGAGGGATTTCGGCATCACTACACTAAATAAATGGGGTCTAGTCCAGGTGAATGAGCAGCAGAAGTGTGTCTGGCTGATGCTTTTTTGCTTCAAGCCAAAAGGGTTTGGATTAATGAAGCTGAGCCTGACTCTCCTTAGCTCCCGCCCTCCTTCCGCAGATGTGTATAGGATCATTACAGAATGAAATGTCAAGGGGTTTTGAAATATTCAATGAGCAGGGGCAGATATCCAAGTCAAGACCTGAAAGATGTCACGGACGCTATGAGGAAAAGAGACATATGAGGCAGGTGGCATACAAGGAGGTAACAGGCCCGTGGAAATGGCTGGGATCAGACTGTCGGCCTGCCGAGGGGCCAGAGGAAAATAGAGAAGCACTCTGACAGCTGGGCTCACTGACCTTTATTAATAAGGATTAATAAAGACTAGCAGCCAATTCCAGGACAATCACCACTAGTAAGGCTTTAACTAGGAGGGTCTTGAAAATAATTAGTGTTAATGAGGGGAATTTGTTGACAAGTGAAGAATGTCCACAGACCATAGCATTAAAGGTATAGTGCACCCAAGCGGTAGTCTGACGTGGTCATACTCAATTCTAGTTCGAATATGAGTCTGATACTGCTCCATTGGGCTTTGATTATGGGGGCGTATTTCAACCGATCCAGGAAAGACCTCAATTGAACAGACCTACAACCAATCAGAGCTACAGAATAAGTGATGTATGTTGAGCGACGCATAGTTGTCAACAGAACTCAACTGCACACATGCTGGAACTAGTAGAAGATGAGTGTAAACAATCTTTGCCGGTGTTGTAAAAAGAATAAGTATACATGGAGTACTTGCCAATTAATGCGCTGTCGATACCTTCTATAACGGACGCGATGGCGGAATCTACACATCTCAGTTCTTCAACAACAGCCATCATTGTTGTAAACTAATTCAACATAAGCACTCTTTGATGACGTGGCTGATTCCGTTTCTGGTGATAATCTGTCAATCATCGCCCTGACAAATGTGATTGTTCCGAACAGTTTATGTTCGGGCACAATTACTCCTCTACGGACCGAGTCCAGACCGAACTCTAAGTTCGGCTAAGTTCGGCTGGCATCCAGGCTACCCAAGTGGTCTCTCGTGAAGCCAATACGGAAGTGACTTAAACTACGATTCATCGACTGGCCGCTAGGGACAGGCTCCAAAAGAGAGCAGAATCCCATTGAGTCCCAAATTGGCCAAGTTTACAGCAGAAAAAAACATGTTTACAAGTTGGTTCAAATTGTGGTTTTGGTCAATACTGCTAATTTTGCCCTTCATGACAACTGTGAGGGGGGTTAATTTTTTTCTAACTCATTCCAGCCATATTTGTGCTCGATTATTTTATACAATTATAAAATATGGCTTGCTGCATAATATTCGAGACTGATGTGTGTCTGTGTAGATGTGCATGAATGCGGAAGAAAGAGAACAGACGTTGTTGGATCGTGGCATTGGCTAAAATTTTTGTTTGTGAGATTTACTACAATGACAATACCAGGAGGATATACAACTCTGACAGCACTGCTTGGATATTATAACTAAAACTGCTGCACTATTTTGAAAAAATATACTTTGGACACAGGCTCATTTGTTTGTTAGATACGATCGCTGCTCAGATTGCATTATTTCTTGAAGAATGATGACAGAGAGCAGATCATTCAGAAGAAATGTTATGCAAACAATGGATAATATATCAATATTTTATGGGCAAAAAGTACTGTTTTTTTGTTTTGCAATGGACATTTATATTTTACCCAAGTGCCACAGATTGGATTCATCTCGCAATCTCTATTATAAAGGTATGAAGTCCCATTTTGATTTTCCATATTGTTATTTGCACACCCAACACAAATTACTGGTGTTGGAGCATCTATATCTTTAAAAAAAACCTGTAGATTGACAGTAAACCTTTAGAACTTTCTGATGATAAAACTTATCTTCATTAATAATTTAGATAGTATCTAGATAGATAGCTCCTTTGCTTGCTAACATGGTCACGTCGAGCTAGGCAGGCATGGTTTCAGCAACCAGTCACATCAGCTCAAACCACCTCCCCGCCTTTTTGCCCATTTTCAGTTATCCGGGAGTGACGTACGGTGACGCTAAGATGGCCGCGGCCTCATTTACGCATCAAAACTGCTGTTCAGAAATCTATGGGTGACGTCACGGACACTACGTCCATAATTTTTTAGAGTCTATGAGTGCACCCAAAAAATTCTGTCATAGGCTGCATCCGAAAGCATAAAAATGCGAATCCAATGCTAGCTTCACTTCATGTCTCCTGAGATACCTTCATCTGATTGATTTTTGAAGGCAGCATAGATGTATCCTCCAATGCTTTTGATATCCCACAATCCTCTGCATTCCATTGTGTGACAGTTGAGCTACAAAATAAAAAGGGCATCTGAATGTTGCATTCGGTTGTCAGTTTGTGTGTAAATGTACAGTTTTTGACCAAAGTTTGTCCACTTTTGATGTCATTTCTAGTGAGAAATTAGTGTAGTAGTAATTAAATATTTGCCTAGTTATCATCAAAGTTCTCTCTATTTTGTTGTACTTCATTATGCTGCCTCAGAAGTCTGTCCGAAATCAGTTTCATGAGGTATATTCATGTGCAATAAACACTGCCTGCAAAGTCATTGCCTGATAGGCAACAAGTCAGCTGCTTAAGCTTTTGGACGCAGCCATCATTTACTCAAGCTCATGTCGATCAAAACAGGAACTAACTTTCTTCTAGGGAACACAAAATAATATATTTAGAAGAATGTATCAACTGTTGTTCTTACAATGAAAGTTTGTGAAGTCCAAAACAGTACTGACTTCATTGTATGGAGAAAAACACTGCCCTTACCCTTAATCAGTTTCATTGAGCTAACTGGATTAGGTCAAATTAATGTAATATTTTAACTCAATTCTATTAAGTTTGTCAAACTCAGTTTACATAGGATCATTTTTATTATATGTAATAAACAAGCAACAAGTTAAACAATGTTCACCTCATGTAGCAATGCAAGCTCCACTCTTCAGCACAAAAAGAACTATAAAAACTCTAGCATAATTTTTTTTTTTCTAAATCTCTAACTTAACTGAACACTGAACAGAGTGTTTCCCTTTACTCAAAAACACATAATATAACACTTGATTTTAACATGTACTCTCCCCAAACAGCAAAGCGTGTTAGGATACAGAAATTTAAAAAGTTATGTCAACTAAAATTATTCACGTAGTTGCAACAGGAAAGAATCAATTAAACTTCCATTTTACAAGTTTGTGTATTGAACGCAATGATATTAAGTTATAAGCTACACAGAAAAAATGCTCAAATGTGTGGATTTAGCTCATCTTAAATAAGCAAATTAAACAAGAAGCAAATATAATTTTTGACTGTAACATGTTTTCAAGATATCTTTGTCACGTTCACGTTCATTCCGGACTCCAATTCCCATAATCCTCACTGCCAGTCACATGCAAACACTCCACACTAATCAGTAATTGCCACATACAGCTGAAGCACATTATCTGGACTATTTAAGATTCACTCACACACCACCTCATGGCGAGCTCTTAACTTCTGTTAAAATTCTGAGCATTCTTGATTCTTGTTTGTCTGCCTGTTTCTGATCCTGTCTGTTCCTCGTTTACGATACTCTGCCGCCTGCCCCTTGGACCCTTTGCTCTGTTTTGGATTTATGTTTGTTTTCTGCCAGCCCTGACCCATTGCCTGTTCCTCGACTACGATTCTGCCTGCTCTCTGTCATAACTGTTTGCTGTTGTTACACCTTTGCCTGTTTGACTACGAACTGTTTAAATAAAGCTGCATATGGATCTTACCATGAGTCCCGCTTCATTACAATCTTATTTTGTTTTTTTGCAGAAAAAAGAAAGGCATATAGGTTTGTAATAACAGGAGGGTGAGTAAATAATGACAGACTTTTTTTATTTTTGGTTGAACTATCCCTTTAACTGCACACTTAGCTACCCAGTTTACCTTGATTGACTTATACAAGGTCTAAAATATATATAAAACTAACTATATTATTGTGATTGAAAGCCTCTTTCTGTTTCTCGAAATATTGAAAGACTGTTAATAATTCAGTTCACTCTGCTATGTTCAATTTCAGCATGAAGTAAGCAAATCAGACCTTAATGATGAGAAGTTAAATTATTGAAACCCTGCTTATATGTCTGTCCTTGCCGGCAGCTGCACATACTACGGATATTGTTCAGAAATGTCTGAAAGGAAGCTCTTTTTCTACTCTTAAAGACTAAGATGCCCTCAAGTGAGATGGAAAATGTCAAAATCATTTCCTTGCATTCGTTCTATTTTTGAATATTAAGGTAGCCTGCAACATTATTAATTTTTTTCCTGGGAAATTAGCAATTTCATGTACAAGCTCTCTTGGGTCTGTAAGAACATTCCACCTCAAATAACAATTTTGTGCAAAACTAAACCATTTTGATGATTCCAATTTGTCACAGTTATATCATACTGCATGCATTTAGTGTTTATCGTCGATTCCACAGAACCTAGAACAGGATGTGCAGTTTGCGTAGAGATGAATGAGTTTCTGTGGAACACAGCTCATTAAATAAACATATACACAGAAGACAGAGTCAAAGAGAAAGGGAACACAGTAAAAGACTGAACAAAGTTAATGACAGCACATTAAGCGTCCTGTTAATATGCTAGTGAATAGAATATTTTAGTGTATTTTAGTATTTTAGTGTAAAACTGAAGTATTACAAACTTTTACTCAATATGTTTCTGTACGCTCCTTAAAATATTAATATAAAATATGCAAGTTTGGGGTTGGTAAGATTTTGTAATGCCTTTGGGGATGCATTTAATTGAGTAAAAAAATTGTTTTCTATTTTAATATATTTTAAAAATGTAATTTATTCCTGTGATGGCAAAGCTGAATTTTCAGTAGCCATTACTCCAGTCTTTAGTGTCACATCATGATCCTAGAAATCATTATAATACAAAGTTATGTCATGAAACTCTAGATGGCACAGGCTGATAGGTCCTTAACTCAATATTCTAGCAGTCACATCATTCTCTATAGGGCACAGCTGATTGGTTCCTGCTGTATTAGTAGCTTATGAACTAGCTGCTCAATCTTCAAATACTTGGACAGCATTTGTTGTGGCAGTTTTCAGTGCTCTTTCAGAAATTCTCTGAAATTTAACATCTAAGGTTAGGGAACGGTCACAAGTGCACACAGGGCTACACTGTGAGCTGCTTCACAAATGCACCTCATGGCAGCCCACATAATGGCTAAATCTGCTTGAGGGAATGCCCCATTTCTTATACTCATATAAAACTAAAGAGCCAGGCACATACGGTTCCTATGGCTCTTTGAAGCAGCAGCAGCAGTATGTTTTGGCTGTACAACTGATGGGGGCCCCCGAATCATCTCCTTTGTCATCACCTTGTCTACTGCATGATGATTTTCTGTGACGTACCTTTGGCTTGTATTGTTCAGTTTCCATTGTCACCTGCTCTGATGGGGGGTTATTCATGTATGCTATTTTGTACAACAGCAGCATGTCTTACTTGTTGTGTATGTACTTTCTCTGCAGCAGCAGTAGTAGATCTATTCCACCAAGACTAAACATTGCCAGCAACACTGTCATATCCATTACCATGCCAAACACTCTGAGAGTTGTTATGACAAAAATATGCAAATTTTTCTTATTACTATTAATTTTGAAAATAGTTTGTGCTGCTAAATATTTTTGTGGAAACCATGTCACATGTAACCCGAAGGTACGCTGGTTCGAGTCTCAGTACCGGCAGGAAATGTAGGTGGGAGGAGTAAATGAACAACGCTTTCTTCCACTCTCATTACCTACAACTGTGGTGCCCTTGAGCAAGGCACCTGACCCCGAATCGCTCCCCGGGCTCCGCAGCAAAAAAGGCTGCCCACTGCTCTGGGTGTGTGTTCAATACTCACTGCTGTGTGTGTGCACTTGGGTGAAATGCAGAGCCCAATTCCAAGTATGGGACACCATACTTAGCTACACATTACGTCACTTTCACTTGATAAATCGAAAGTTCAAAAGAACAGCATTCTTTTAAAATAGAAATCTTTTGCAACAATGTAAAAGTCTTACGCTGTCTGTTGTTCAAGAGTGGCTTGACACAAGTAATGCGACAGCTGAAACCCATGTCTTGCATACGTCTGTGCGTAGTGGTTCTTGAAGCACTGACTCCAGCTGCAGTCCAATCTTTGTGAATCTCCCCCACATTTTTCAATGGGTTTTGTTTCACAATCCTCTCCAGGGTGCAGTTATCCCTATTGCTTGTACACTTTTTTTCTACCACATCTTTTCCTTCCCTTCGCCTCTCTATTAATGTGCTTGGACACAGAGCTCTGAACAGCCAGCCTCTTTTGCAATGACCTTTTGTGTCTTGCCCTCCGTGTGCAAGGTGTCAATGGTCGTCTTTTGGATAACTGTCAAGTCAGCAGTCTTCCCCATGATGGTGTAGCCTACAGAACTAGACTGAGAGACCATTTAAAAGGCCTTTGCAGGTGTTTTTAGTTAATTAGCTGATTAGAGTGTGGCACCGGGTGTCTTCAATAAGGGCTGCAACAACGAATCGATAAAATCGATAAAATTCGATTATTAAAAGAGTTGGCAACGAATTTCATTATCGATTCGTTGTGTCACGCGACTATTACGCCGCAATGAGACGCGGAGATGTTTGAGTATAAAAACGCGCTGTTGAGCGAGAAGCAGAGCGGAGCAAAAATAAATAAATAAATAGCAGAGCGGAGGTAGAGGAAAGACCATCGGAGAGACCCGTAACGTTGTTCTGAACAGGCGTGCCGTTGTCAGGACCCCCGCAGTTTTGAAAAGACAGAAATCGACCCCCGCACTTTTGATACGGGCTGCTTCAATCAGTCACACTATATCATCTTTTAGCTTTGGATATTTTCTTTCAAATGAGACCATTTTCACGTTTTTTCACGCTTTCGTTCATAAATAATCAACTGTTTTTTCGCGAATGTAAAGAACAGGAAATGCGCTTCGAACAGAGAAACACGCGATCTCCAAACAATCGATCAAAGTGTGCTAACGTTTTAGGACAGGTCGATGGTATATAAATCATGCCCGAATGTCAATCAAGCCAAACCGTCCATTCATAAACCGAGAATTTGACCACTTGACAAGGTAAGGAGGCTGATCTCTCAGGTTGACGCGCGAGCTGGCTTGACCGAAGTTTTCGTGAGGATTTAAGGTTTATGGACTGCTTTGATTTTGGTAATTACATCTAGAAAGATAAAATCATTGATGGCATCTATAAAATAGGTATCTGAAAGCAAAACAAAAGTGATATTTCCTCGTCCAGTGAGGAGGACGCACGAGAGGAGACCTGCGCGTTTAATTGGTATGTGTACTGTAATACTGCATTTACAATGCTTATCAGTGGCATACATTTCGATTGTGAACGTGAAAATCCAAAAGACCATGACTAAAACTAAATCAAAATTTGCTGTCAAAATTAACACTGATCTGTTGTCATGTATTTATTCTGTGCTTTGTCATATATCAGTTATTGTTGACAAATATATTTGTGTTTGTTGTACTTTTTAAATTTCATTTTAAAGTTTTTTTATAGCACTTGGTCATCTTAAGCTAAACAAAATTATACATCTTTTTGTGCAATTTATTTAAAAAAAAAAAGCCCTATATATTTGGCAGATGTAAAGCATACAGGTGTATGTTTTTTTGTTAGTCCATTTGTTTTTTATTACTTTAACAGCTCAGGGATGTTAAAAGAGCAACCTGTTTTGCACGTTCTGAGGATATTTTTGCACTGTGAATTTGCACTGTCATTTCTGTTTTTGAATAAAAGGTTGGAAATTAATGTTTTTTCCCCTCCGATTCATCGATTAATCGTAAAAATAATCGACAGATTAATCGATTATTGAAATAATCGTTAGTTGCAGGCAGCGCTATCTTCAATATTGAACCTTTTCACAATATTCTAATTTTCTGAGATACTGAATTTGGGATTTTAAATAAACATTTGAAATATATCAGGCTGTGTGTAATGAATGAATATAATATACAAGTTTCACTTTTTGATTGGAATTAGTGAAATAAATCAACTTTTTGATGATATTCTAATTATATGACCAGCACCTGTATATCATTCGACCTAAAGGCTTTTTGGCTTTAACGCCACACGATTTTAGTTTGACAGTCTCCAGTGACTTACAGTGACTGAATCAGTCAGATCTTGAGTAAAAAACATCACACAGATGTACAGTGCATGTACTGCACAGTGGTACTGGCAGAGTGACTTACAGTTGCAAGAAAAAGTATGTGGACCACTTGCAGAATCTGTGAAAATGTTAAAAATTTTAACAAAATAAGGGAGATAATACAAAATGCATGTTATTTTTTATTTAGTACTGTCCTGAGTAAGATATTTTACATAAAAGATTTTTACATATAATCCACAAGACAAAAAAAAAATAGCTGAATGTATTAAAATAACCCCATTTATAAGTATGTGAACCATTGATTCTTAATACTGTGTGTGGTTACCTGGATGATCTACGACTGTCTTTGTTTTGTGATGGTTGTTCTTGAGTCCCTTGTTTGTCCTGAGCAGTTAAACTGAGCTCTGTTCTTCAAAAAAAATCTCCAGGTCCTGAAAATTCTTCAGATTTCCAGCATTTTTTGCATATATTACCCCTTTCCAGCAGTGACTGAATGATTTTGAGATCCGTCTTTTCACACTGAGGACAACTGAGGGACTCAAACACAACTTTTGAAAAAGGTTAAAAAACTTTTAAAACATGATGCATTAATAGTCGGGTGTGAAAACATTTGGAATTTGAAGATCAAGGTAAACTGTATTTAATTTGTCTTCCGAGAAACATGCAAGTATCTTCTGTTGCTTACAAAGGGCAGTACTAAATGAAAAAAATAAATAAATAAATGATATTCAAGCGAAATAAGAAAAAGTTGGACCTCTTCATCCTGTTCAAAAGTTTTCACCCCCCGACTCTTAATGCATCGTGTTACCTTCTGAAGCATCAGTGAATGTTTGAACCTTTTTTAATAGTTGTGTTTGAGTCCCTTAGTTGTCCTCCATGTGAAAAGATGGATCTCAAAATCATTCAGTCACTGTTGTAAAAGGTTCAAATATGAAAAAGATGGTGGAAAACTGAAGAATTTTTGGGACCTGGAGATTTTTTCTGAAGAACAGAGCTCAGTTTAACTGCTCAGAATAAACAAGGGACTTATGAACAACCATCACACAACAACAACAAAAAAAAAAAACTGTCGTAGATCATCCAGGTAAACACACACAGTATTGAGAATCAATGGTTCACAAACTTTTGAACTGGGTCATTTCAATAAATTCAGCTTTTGTTGTGTGTGTGTCTTATGGATTATATGTAAGCATCTTTTATGTAAAATATCTTACTCAGGACAGTACTAACTAAAAAATAACATGCATTTTGTATGATCTCTCTTACTTTGTTAAAGTTTTGCACATTTTCACAGATTCTGCAATTGGTTCACATACTTTTTCTTGCAACTGTATGTGGATTAGTACCAGGACTGTGTGGAAAAAGGACTGCTGCTAATATATATATATATATATATATATATATATATATATATATATATATATATATATATATATATATATATATATATATATATATATATATATATATATATATATATATAGAAAAAGGATAAAGGAAAAAGAAAGAGAAGAGAGTGAGGGATTCGTTTCAGCACAGTATTCATGTTCAGAGAGGTGCTGCACCTGGGCTTGTGCCTGTGAGAATCAAATCTTTTTATGATGCTACTTTTGCACACTCTTTCTGGCACACAAACACACATGCTTACATGTTTTTTAGTGGCTGATGATGAAACAAAAGCTGTTTTCACTGATGGCAAGAAGGGCCTAAAGGTGGAGGCATGTGGTTTACATAAGTCAGCTTTACACACTCTCACTCTACATATACATGCACACAAATATTCCCACACTAACATTCTTTTGCCTGAGGGCTTGTGTACAGTACCTCTCTCTTCCTCCCTCCCACATTCTGGCTCTTTGTTTCTGGATCATTACTTCTTTCTCACCTCACACTGTCTCTCCGTCACAACATAGTAATGACCAGCCCGCCTTCCCCTGCTTTCCCACACCACCTCCACCACGCCCCCAGCTCTCTCCATCTCTCTGCTGCATGGATGAATCTGGGCTAACACAAACTAGCACTTTATAATGAGTGTTCCTCCAGGGGGCTGGTCATGGGGCTTATCCAAAGTGAAGCGATTCTTTTTCCCTCTATTTATGCAGCAGACAGAGCAGATTGTTCTAGCAAGTCTGCCACTCACCATACGCCATCCGCCATATGAAAGAAGCTCTCATGGATGGCCCAGGATTCGCTTCCTGAATTCCAATGCGCATGTGTCACATGCGTTTAATGTCCCTGATCCCTCTTACCCAGTCTTTCCTTTACCCTGGTAATGATGTCGCCCGGCTGAGCGAGGCTCAATGTACATGAAAGGCAAGCGAAGAGGGAGGCTGACCCACTTTGAAGGGTTTCCCCTACAGCTCAGCCCAAAAGAGAGCTGACACAATTGGGCCACTGTGACACTGCTACTGCTGCGACAGTTGCGGTGTCAATACCAAAAGTGCACACACACCTCGTGCACATGCCCGCCCCCGGAGATCCGTTTAGACATCTCATTTAAAGGAGCAGTTCATCAAAAATGAAAAATCCATCATGACAAATTGATACTTTTTACAGTTCGTAATAATCAAAAGCACTATTAAAGTAGTCTATAAGGCCTTTGCACACTGAAGGCCTTTGCACACTGAGTCCGAAATTTTCGCATGCGTTTTTTCGTATTCGCAATCCTAAAAATTCGTCACGCACCGAGACCTTGCACACTGAGTCCGATGCGTAATAATGAATGCGTTGCGAAAAAATCGCAAAACAAATCGCAAAACAATACAAAATGAAGTCTTCAAGCAGTGAGCACGATTAGTTGTCTCCTAGAGAAAAAGAAAGAGAAAATATTGGGTCTATTCAATCCCGAGATTGCATAGAGAGAAAGGAGAATTCACCTCATCAAGGAGCTGCGGGATTATCCGAGCGTTTCAAAGTTTACTTCAGAATGTCAGTGGCTCTGTTTGATGCTTTACTACTGGCAAAATCTGTCTTTATATTCGGTCTCTTTGTATTCCTCACGTTGTTAGTCATTCAGTGCTGCTGTTTTGTGCTGTAGACGACGTGGATCAACTTGTCAGATGGCATTCTGGATTTTGGCGTTCGCGTACGGTGGCTCTGAATTGTCAAAACGTCTCTCAAAATGCGTGCCACGGATGCGAAAAACGCAGAAAATCGAACCTGATCCGAATATTTTTTTGACGGACGAAAGTTTCGGAGGCAGTGTGCAAATGCGATTGACATAACGTGAGGTCGAATTTATTTTTTAACGTGCGAAAGTTTCGCATGCGAATTTCGGACTCAGTGTGCAATGACCTTGAGTCCGAAATTTTCGCATGCGTTTTTTCGTATTCGTGATCCTAAAAATTCGTCACGCACAGTCCGATGTGTATTAATGAATCCATTGCGGGGAAAAAAAAAATAGCAAAACAATACAAAATGAAGTCTTCAAGCAGTGAGCACGCTTTAGTTCTCCTCTCTCTTCTTAAAAAGAGAAAAAGAAAGAGGAAATATTGGGTCCATCCAATCCCAAGATTGCATAGAGAGAAAGGAGAGTTCACCTCATCAAGGAGCTGCATGATTATCCCGGGCATTTCAAAGTTTACTTCAGGATGTCAGTGGCTCAGTTTGATGCTTTGCTACTGGCACAATCTGACTTTATATTCTGTCTCTTTGTATTCCGCACGTTGTTTGTCATACAGTGCTACTGCTTTGTGCTGTAGATGACGTGGATCAACTTGTCAGATGGCATTCTGGATTTTGGCGTTCGCGTACGGTGGCTCTGAATTGTCAAAACGTCTCTCAAAATGCGTGCCACGGATGCGAAAAACGCAGAAAATCGAACCTGATCCGAATATTTTTATGACCGATGAAAGTTTCGGAGGCAGTGTGTAAACGTGATTGACATAACGTGAGGTCGAATTTATTTTTTAACTTGCGAAAGTTTCGGATGCGAATTTCGGACTCAGTGTGCAAAGACCTTTAAGTAGTATGTTCAAAGTTCAAACCCCTCCAGTCAAGTGGATCATTGAGTCAAACAAACTCAATTCATGAATTAATCAGTCATAACATTATATATATTACATACACACAATAGTTCTTTCTGGTTCTCGAACCTGATTGGAATCTGACATTGAAGCGAGACTGTCATGGCGGCCAAGCAAATCCACAGTATTTTTTACAAATACTACACTTGTTGCACTACGAACTGTAGTTTTAAGAGTATTTAGGCAAGAATGTAGTTGTTTAGACCTAAAATATGTGATTCATATTTAATCATAGCGACTATTTTATAATTCGTTTATAAGCCGTTCAGTGTTCCTGTACCCGCAGAGAAGTTTCGGGTATTTGCCGCTGTCTCTTATAGTAGTTAAACATGAGATATAATTCATGTTGGGAACATAAAACAGGAAATCTTTGGTCTTATTAATCTATTACTTTCCTGAGCAAATTGAATTAGGCTATATTGAATTTAATAATTTAATATTAAGGCTGTATTTAACTTACATCCTGTGGAGCACTGCTTTTGAATGTTTGATTGAATTGTACAATTGTGTTTATTTCCTATTGTCATTTATAATGGCTATTTTTGTTCAATAAATATTATTTTATATAAATAATATGTTGTATTTGGTATTGAGAAAGGGTCCATTAATGCGTAATATGTATTAAGGGAAAGTTACATTTATATGCCATTAGATCAAACTTTACGGGTGAATGAGTCAGTTCCAAGAGACTTTTAAATTGTAAACAAAGGATGTTGTTTTAGTGCTGTTATGGAAAATTCCTGTATGGAAAAACGGTAAAAAGTGCAAATACAAAGATTGCTTTCCTCATTTTGTCATTTCATGAATTCATTTTATCAGTTCAGGCATTTAAACCCATGACCAGAATCAAATCTATGACCTTGCCATTGCTATATATATATATATATATATATATATATATATATATATATATATATATATATAAGAGTGTGTACATTTTTATAATTGTCATATAATCTTAAAAACACCCGCATAGACAGATATCGGTTTATGATGGACTCAATAACATGCTATACTGCATGAAAAAACAGCTAATTAGCCTGTTAGTAACAAACTCTTTAATATGCATCCATCTTTTCCAAAACATGTCAGTGTGATTTAGTGTATTACTGTTGAATTCCTTGTTGAAAAAAAGCATCTGCCCCTCTCTCTAATTGCACTGCATATTAGCTTTAATGCACCAGTCGTTTTCATGCTTTTAGAATGCAGTACGCTAAGAGCAGTAGCCATGTGACCCTTTTAAAAGACAACCTTGTAACTAGCTGATTGAGCTTAGCACAGATGGCTCCTTGAACATTGGCCAACAAAAGAAGCAAAAAACAACAAATGAATGCTAAAGAAGGAAGAGTGCCATCTGATGCTAATACCCAGAAGTCATTGAACCACTGGTCAATTCACTGGCAAAATGGACCCTAATGAGAAAACAAAGCTGATACAAGCTCAAAGCAACAGGTTCTTTGCACCCAACTAGCACACTTTCAGCTAATTCACTTCCACAGATGGACTACCATCCGTTGACAAGCTCCATAAAACAACACCATGTTTAACAGTGACGTTAATGTACTATTAATCACAGGCATTCAGGATAATGCACCGGTCCCATAATCGAATCAAATATGGTAGATGAGGTTGAGGACAACATCATGGAGAATCAGGAAATTGGCAGTGGCAAGTGTTTATCGAAGCTCCTCTTATCGTAACAAGCATAATATGAATAGAATAGAAAAATAACCTGAGAGTGCTTTTTACAACCACAGTAAAATGTAATATTATGACAATAACGATGTACAATACACCGGTTTTCAGTACAAGAGGATTTCATAAAATATGCAGATAAACAGTAAAAGAGTCTGTAATGTACCAGCAGAGCTCTGATGAGGGTCTTTGTTCTGTAATCTTTCATTGTTAGCATATTTCACAATACTACGTTGGTGCACATTTGACAAATAAAACTCAAGGAATGTGCAGCATCTGTAGATATTTTACCATTTTATAGAGGACAAAAGGGAAAACAAACTGAATTTAAGTTCTGTAAGTTTCTGCAATAAAATCATATGCATGATTTGTCCATAGCGTAAACACAATCATTCTTATTGAGGAGGGTTTACTGAATAATCTAGGGATTTATGCACAAATAAAGAATGTTTCTACAAAGAAGATCGTTTTTATGCTAAAATCATGCTTAAACTGTGTCCAACATGAATCAGGAAAAGTTTTCAACTAGTGCTGATGTTATAAAGGTACCTGAGGAGTTGTTTGTTTTTAATACTTCATAAATCATCTGTAATTGTGCCATTTGCAGTAATGCTAATTTGCAGACCTGCTGATTCAATAAACACGAAGCTGGACAGAACAGCATAGCACGCTATTTTTAATACTGAAACACTGGATAGATAAACAATTATGGTCAAGAGGATTCTATTATTTGCACTCTATTACTGTATTTCATAACTTGCATTTGAAAATCTGGTTCAAGAGCACTTTCTTTCTTTTTAATCAGAAATTGTGGCTAGAAAAAAAGCAAGAAAATGACATTTCTGTCTCTGAACAAACAGTCTAAAGTGGTGGTAAAGCAAAAGAGAGAGAGAAATAATGAACAAAAGAGAAAGTCTTTCACTCTCTCTCTCTCTCTCTCTCTCTCTCTCTCTCTCTCTCTCTCTCTCTCTGTGTGTGTGTGTGTGTGTGTGTGTGTGTGTTGAAACAGAAGGTCCAGCTGTAGAAAGTGTATTAAAGCTTTGTTCATTGACCCTCTCTGCACTCGAGTTGACAGATCTGAGACGTGCCCACCATCTAAGCTTCTCAATTTCTAGGGACTTCAACTGGAATCTTTCTACTTCCTTAACAGTGTCTCATGTAGCTGTCTTCATACATAGTATCACAGGCATTCAGTGGTGTCCTTGATTATTATATAGCAGTAGAGTTCTCTCCAAAAAGACCGAGCTACAAAGGAGAAAAACAAAAGCTATTTCACGGCAAGGTGGCTCTGAGGCAATATGCTTGATTTGTGTGGACTGTTGTAGGTGTGGTGTGTGTGTAAGAGAGCACATAAACATAGTCTTCCTCTCTAAAATCAGATGGTAGTATAAGAAATATAATTTTGAGACTGTCATCCATCAAACATGGAGGTTGTTCGTCTCATTGAAGGGAAACAAAAAACATGTAGAAACGGTAAGATTTTTGCAGGGATAGGCTTTCCAAAATACTTCGAATCCAATAAGATGCAATATATCATAACAATGCCACAAAACCAATAACAGACCTGACAGATGTGTCAAGAGCGGTTGTGATGTTCTACTGTGACATCTCAGATCGAGTACAGAATGCGCTGCTTGAATTGCAGATTGTGATTTCCTCTCATGGCACTCTATTTAGTTGCATTTACTAGAAAATAGCATCAATCTCAACCCTGATATGTTGTTAGTCTGACTGAAATGATAATTTCATGTTATTCTGACGGAATGCCTGAAATTTCCTGCCGGATCTATGAATCCTGCTCTCATAGAAGCGCTCTGTGAGCTAATATAACTCTTGAAACACATGAAAACAAGCAAATCTGTAAAATTACGTTAAAAAATGGATTGTAGAGCAGTACATGAGGCTATTAAGAATGCTGTATGGTTAAAAAAAGGAAAAAGGTAAAAAAAAAAAAAAAAAGCCTGTATAAATAAGTAGAAAATCACAGCAAAATATTCCACTGCTCCAGGAATTCAATTACTTAATGTAAAACAATAAACCAGCAGTCTAGCTGTTGCTCACTCTCAATGTCTCTCAGACAGTGAATACATTTGACATTTTTATTCTTACTAGTACAAGGAAAATTGTGTCGCTTAGTGTAATTTGTGGCTGTATTCTCTACTCCACAGTATAAAGCTAATGCACTTCACCAGTTTACAAATGCATGAATTGTTGGGGTAAACACAACAGTTGGACTTCAAGTAAATTCGATTTATGTATGACATACATTTGTTTGCATGTAATGCCTGTAAATGGAGCCTCAAGATGAGTACGGCTGAATGCTGTAAAGCTGAATGAATTTCAGTACCATGGACAGCTCAATGCTCACATCTGCAAAACCACTCACCTCCAATATCTGGGCGCAGTTTTTTGTCATACTCCTTTAGTAAGTTGTTTAGTATTTGCGTTGCGTCTGTCTCGTGGGTTTTGGGGGCCAACATTTGATTCACAGTAACGTCATCGTACTCATCATCCTCAGAAGCGGCTGTTTGAGAACTAAAGAAATAAATGAAAATGCATATCGCAGGTCACCATTGGGGTCATTTTCTGTGTATCAATTTGTGTAAAGAGGTCAATAATTAATTGTTTTGAAGATAATATTTGCAATTGGTTTTAAAAATAATTGCAATAAATACATTTAACTACAAGTAGCCTATATCTGTCAGAACTGAACAATTACAGCAATGTGGAATAACAGAAGCTCATTAGTCACCATTTTCAGAGAAAACTTTCTATTTTTTTTTCAGAGCATGGAAGACTGGATAGCAATCAGCCAAAAAAATAAACAATATGGCAGTAGAAACCCTTTCTCAGTTGCACTCATAAAAAAAAAAAAAAAAGACAGTTAAAGGCTGGGTTTCCCAAAGCACTCAGTAGAACTTTATTCACATGTACAGTAGGTACACTGTAAAAAAATATTTTCTTGATTATTTTGTCAAATCAACTTAGATAATTAATGTAGTTCAGATAACAATACTACTTTGGGTTATTGTTTACTAAACTTCATTGTATTAACTCAAATTTGTAATTTCAATGAACTCAAAATTTGAAGCCAACCAGGTAACTTACTTTTTTTTTTTACAGTGTAGTACTTATTCTATACGTCATGTTTCCCAAAAGCATCATTATCCAGGCTGTAATAACCTTCATAAATTAACTATAGCCTCTGATCACATCATTACATGCAACATAAAATGGATATTTCTCTTTTTTCCACATTTTATTAGAGACCAGAGGACTAATTAAATTATATCAATGTATTTTGATCATTGCAAACCATTGTACTGTACACTAAATCTGAAAATAACAACCTCAAAGACCTGAATTTACATGACAACTTTCTAAAGGCCTATTTTGACAAGTTTAAGTAAGTAATTGCAATAAAGAGGCAGTATATTCTTATATTATGAGAGATATTTCCCAAGAAAACCAAGTTAAAATAAATAAAACGTATACATAGAGATTACTATTACTATTAGCCATGTAACCATACCCTCATGTCACGATTCGATCACGATACTGAACTCACAATACGATATTATTGCAATATTCGAAGACATACTGTAAAAGTTTAACAAAAAAATGTACTGTTGATTAAAATGCTAAATTTGGTATTACATTGGGGGTGGAAATGAATAGGCTTGGACTTGGTGCTGGTAAACCAATGCACAGGAAAATGGTGACACCAGAATAAAAATATTCATGATTCTGAAGCTGAAAATACAGAATTACTCTGTAGTCGAATATGCTTGCAATCTGTTACTGACTAGATACATTTAAAGTAATGTAGGCCACTTTTTACTGGTAACATAAGACATTTGGTATTATCAGGACCCACAAATATTCCTCCATTTTATCATTATACATTATATTCAACATTATACATATATCCACAATAGTCTATATATTGTTGCATTTTTGTATTGCAATATATTACTAATTATTATAACTATAAAAATATTCATAATATGTGTTTATTTAGTTAGCATTGTGTCAGTAGAGATAAAACAAAAGACAGATATAAACATGTAATTAAATATTGGTTCTAAATATCAGTTATCTGACACTTAAACATTGAAATAATAGCTAAACTGGTCAAAGAAAAAAAACTTCGTTTGAACTCTACAAATACACAATAAATATATAAAAAAATGTTAACAAAGGACATTTGAGTCTCTTCCTCCTACAAGGGCAGGTTCAAATCTGCTCCAGTAGCCTTGACTGTATCATAACAGAGACATAGTGTCATAATGCAACATGCATGATACACATCGCGTGCAAATTATTCATCACAAGTTGAGCCAATTCCTACCAAAGCCATTATCATTTCTATCATTAATTTAAGAACTTTTTTTAACAACTTTTCAACAAAACAGCACGCAATTTCCACGTTTTCACGCTATTTTCTGGTTAGGAAGACAAACTTTTGGACATACTTAGAAAAGCACCTTTGGAACTGACAGCTCCGGTAACGACGCACACATGCGTTATCTCTACCGTAAAATAACGTGCGATGGTAGTTAAAATGATTTTAAAAACGTAAGTTGCACTGTTATCAGGAAACCCAGCCATTAAAGACCGATCTCATAGATTACTCCCACAGAGATGATGTTTGAAGACATGACAAAAGCGCTGACAGAAAAAACAAGCCATTCGAAGATTGAAATAAATATACACAAAGTCTTCTGAACTTCTTAAATAGCACAAATCAAAAGACTTATTCTTAAACTTAGGTGCTTAGTGCGTGCATCACATCATCATCGCCAGATTGGTGATATATTATGTGGCATCAGGCTAGACTATGCATCAGAAATCTGCAACGGATAAACAGAATTACCCTTATGAACAATTAATTCCTGTCAAGACAAAGAGGGTAGCAACGTCACTTACCATGCACGAAACACTGACAGAAGTAAGAAGTAGAGGAACAATTTGGTGGACATGTTTTAGGTGAGATTGACTCCGTGTTGAATGTGGTACACTGCACGGAGACTCTTCTAAGAAGAAAAAATAGTGACAGAGCTGCAGCCTTTTCTTCCAGGCTCAATTAAAACAGTGGTCTAGGTTATAGTCCAACGGGAACGGTAAGACCTCCTCGGCTTAGTGTCCGGTGCTTAAAGTTCACTTACATTGGCAATTAGCGAGATCAAATAATAGAAGAGCCCCTCCTGCTCCTTGAAGTTGCGCTGCCTTAGATTGCACCACCAGACACACATACTGACGTTCGCACAGAGACAGAGCGCAAACTTCCAAAGTGGACACCTTCAAACCTCTAACGCATCCGTTAGTTTCTTCAAATTACGTCATAAATACAAAGTCTGCTTTCCCAGACGCTTCAGCGGAACTTGACATCCTCTTCGGGTACATCTGATATTTTCAGCGTCAGAATGCTTCGAGGAGAGACATTAAGAAGCGGCTGTTTACAGTATCGCTATCAGAAATGATTACTGCGCGGACTGTGTTCGAAATTAAAATTGGCGCATAATTGCAGCAATTACTTTGCACGTGCATTGATCGCAGTGCGATTAACCCGATAATAGAACAAGATTGAGGGTGAAGGAAATGTCATCATCCAATTTGGAGTCGAATTAATTATCACAGGGTATTATACATTCTCATGTTTCGAGCATAAATAGAAACAGAAATGCAGTTTTTCTGTACTTTGCCATTTTCCGTAGGCTGTTATTGCCAGTGAAATGTTGTTCGTCATTCTTTATTTCTTTCTATTACTATCTGACTCGGATATACATAACTACTGCTGCTAATTTAACGGTTAAAGCTGGAGAAATGTCTATTTGTCCTCGCATTGTAGTGTCTGTATGAGCAGGTGCACATATGCAGTATAATATTTGAGAGACAGCGCCGACATTTATCACCACAGGCAGCTCCCAATCGCCCACGCACTTTGGAAAAAAACAAGCCCCTTTCTCTCTTTGCTCTGCGTGTTGTGAGATTTTCCTGACTTTTCTCTAGAAAGTTCAGTATCTGTGGTACGTTTAAAAAATGCCAAAGGCGAATCTACTTTTGGTTATTTGAAAGAAGTCTTTTGTCATTTTGACAAAGAAATAATCAAATATTAATTTATTTAAAAAAATAAATAAATACATTTAGTTTTGCTCCACCAGCGTCAAACAACGTAATAAAAAAAATAAATAAAAAAAAAATGGCGATTGTTTCAAACAGGTTTCCTCGTACACTCCCCCCGCCCCTCCCCACACACACGCCATTGGTTGAGTCTATGAGGTGCTTGTCGAGATCGAATGTTTGGTAGTACCACATAGCAAACAGCCTAAAACGGCTTTCTTATAATGGCCTCTGAATATAAGATAAAGTATTTTAACATAGAAGAAATTACACACTTTAGCTTCAGTAACACATAAAACTACACGTCGACCGAATTCGCTTTGTTTTCAAGTTTTTATGACGGTATGGTGTCTCCCTTTTTGGGTTGGTGAGAGCATGAACTCAGCCAGTTCAAATGCATGATAGACTATCCTCTTGTGGCTGATTACAGTAATGCAGATTGGAGGTGCAGCACACAGTTAACCACAGCACATACTGTACTAATCCAAACATTGGAAGAGCAAAAAAAAAAAAAGGAGTGCAGCTGAGCTAACCACAAGAAAACTGCACTGTCACAAATTTTGACTCACTAGAATTGAAAATGTAATTTTTGATGTACAATAAAAGTAGTGCAAAACGTTCTAGTGAAAAAAACGTGTTCACTCAAAAAAAATTAGTGAACCATTTTGAGAAAACAAATGCAGAACAAAACCCTGTAAAAGTGAAGTGAATAAAATAAAATAAAAAAGATAGTTAAATGGATGGAAACAAAGACATTAGGACAATGATGATATTACAGTGTACAACTGTTTTAAACACTGCTTTTAAATCATTGCTAGTTTTGACATCTCTATGCTTAAATTGTGGATGGTCAATGTAATTTTTCACTTTTTAAAAATGTATTCCATGTTAACAATAATGCCACCACCACTTTAAATCGTTTTCAGCTGTCATCTCTGCACAATAGATTAAATCAAAATAGTGACATAACCAAACCTTTTTAAAAAAAAAAAATAAATAAAAAAAAAAATGCATTTTCAGCTTTAGGATATGCAATCTATGTTTTTTTCTTAATAATACAATGAAAGCAACTGGGTATCTGTCCACGATACAAACATAAATCTGTAAGGAGATATCTGAGTGACAGCTTCTAAACTACACTAGCGGAATTCCGGTCCGACACCAGGAATAGGATTCCAAGCTCTCACTCTGCCACTCAGGGGATTAAAGGTTTAAAGTCCATTGGCATGCTGTGCATTATTGTGTGAGGAATGAGTTCAGTATATTGGAGTGGCTTACACTTGCCTTACATGTAATAAAATGAAGTAAAGTCTTTCCGTGAGCCCCCAACAACAGTGTGACATGTCAAATTAATGTCAGTGTGAAACAACATAGTTTAACATTCATAAAGCTTACTTAAGAATGGTGACAAAAAATAAATAAAAAAACTGTAAATGGGTAGAATACACAAATTTCATTTGTATATTCTATGTATTTTGTACAGGACATCACACACTGACCGCAGCTGCCAGTGTACAGCAATATGCTAGTATATATCACTCACAATGCAAAAATGCAGTCACTTGGTTGCACTGGTTCTAGTTTAATTTAGTACCATGTATAGGAGTACTTGTTGGAAAAAGCAACTTAAGTGAAGCTAAATCCTTCTCAAACAGATGTGAGCCAGATGTTGCCTGCACACAGGACCAGAGGAAGGATTCCGCATCCTCCCTGCTCCAGGAACTCTGGTCTTGATGTGTGCATGCGTGTTTGCTCGCGCGCGTGTGTGTGTGTTTTGTATAATCCCAGGAGTAATCCCAGGAAGGATCCTTCTTCCAGTTACAGTGGCTTCTGTAGCAACTGTTCCATTAGGAAAACATCATGCTAAGCTTCATGTGCACAGTCTTATTGCTATGATCCTGTGAATATCAGCCATGAACCCAATAAACATAAAACCCCTACAATCTCATCATGGCACATGGTCCAGTGTTAACCAAAGCAAACGAGCAGCATAATATTTTTGATGTAAATAAGATCCTTGTTGATCTTCGTTCCCTTAAATGAGCTCATCTATGTGGGAATATTTCCTTGTAAGGTGATGTCACTAACATTCTAGGTCAGGTTAATTCTAAAGATTGCAATTAAGAAATGTCTTCAAACAGAAGTAATCACAGAACTTGGTCAAGAAACATATCAGGCAGAATTTATTGCTTCAGACATGTATGCTTTGAGGAACAGCTGTACATTTCTGGAAACATCCATTGTTGTAAAAGGGCACATTACTGACTCACTTGAACTCCTTTCATGATTCATTCTCCTATAGGCCTGAGTGGCATACAGAGGATCTGAGCTTAATGGCTCTTGTAGTTAAATGAGCTACACATCATCCATTGGGTCACCTAGGTTTTTTGTGCAGACTCACTTCCATGTAACAAGTTCAGAATAGAATGATTACAGGATAACAACCAAATCTTCCCAAGTCACATTTTCAAAGTAACAAGGTCATTGTTCTCTCCTCCATGTAATTCCCCAAGTAAGTAGCCATGCATTTTGGTTTGAAGGCCAGAGTGTGACATTTTCATTTTAACATGCTTGACTACAGCAGGTTCCACCTTTCTACTACTGTATGTCTGACTTTCCTTCTTTTTTCCTGTCTTTACGTTTTTAGAATCTGAAAAAAATTAATTATTCTATGTAAATGTTTAATTTTTCTATCAGAAATTTTTACCTGATCATTTCACATTAGTCTTGGTAACACACACAAAAAAAATTTATATATATATATATATATATATATATATATATATATATATATATATATATATATATATATATATATATATATATATATATATATATATCGCTAGGTGTCAACATTTAAGGCTTTTGCTGACTCGTTCCAACCTCAAAACCCACTGACCAGTTTACAACACAGAGAAAAGTAAGAAGATGTCTGTCACCTAAACAGCATGAAAAGCCAAGTTAAAAACAATTAACTGTAAAGAAATGGCATATTCTGTCAAAGCCTACAATATTTCACAATACAATCTGCGTTTACACCATCGGCAAGCTAGCTCCCATTCATGTCGCTTTGGCTGCACATTAGAGTAGCGTAGCAGAACCATTTTCAGCTCTTCCTCACTAATGTTAAGCCGTATCTACATTAAAAGCAAAGCATACACAAGCTATGTACAAATGATTTGAAAGTCTTAGCTGCAACCCGACCTTGTTCACCTTGCAGAATATCTAAAGTGTGAAAAGCTGCCTAAGGTGTGCAATTCTATTTAGCTACTTCAAAAAAGCTTAGAAAAAATGACAAATGAAAGTGAAATCAGTAATTGCGGGACATTTCCGAGCACTCGTATGAAGTAATCCCTCTGAAGGCAATGTTTTTAGCATGGCTAAAAACTTAGCATAGCATCTATCTGCCTTACTCCACTGATGCTAAAGCCATTAAACATAAAGAAGAGAAGCCTCAAGTCCATTAATACAAAGCAAGGGTTTCATTATAAGCAATTACCCATTACAACATAGTAGAAAAAGGTTTTTGCATAGCATTTGGCCTTGCTGTACTTCTTTTCAAAAATCATTTTTATTCTGTGATTAATGTTGATGCCAAATGCATTAATTTTTGTTCAGGTCCTTTGGAAACTTTCATGAATGAAATGGCAGCTTGTATGGCACTCATTTCATTGTAAAATGAATGCAATAACCAGTGGAAACCAGGGAAATATAAAATAAGAAGTCAAGGCAAATATGGCAATTATATTCCCATGCAATTTATGATATCAGGAGGGAAATGCAACAAGAGCACTCCTTTTATAGGTTAGCAAAGTGAGAGGTGCAGTAAATGAGTGCTCGCCATCATTTTTTTGCGAGGTTAGCTTGTCACTGGATACTGAAATGGAGAAGAAAAAGAGGCTGTGAAGGGAATGTCGCGGTGGCGTTGGGGTATTTTGTGTGGGTTAAACGGCACCTTTAATCACCGGTTCCCTGTTGAGGTATGTGGCCCAGTAGACCAAGTTAAAAGTCCCAAAGAGGACCGGGAACACTATCCGGGACATCTTGTCAATTTTGCTGACGCTGTTGTACGTCTTTTTGGGGTCCATTGCAGGCTTGGTCTCAGCACTCTTCAACTGAACAGTGGTGCTGTTGGAGATGGTGGAGATAGCCGCATCCTTTGTGATGTTGGGAGTGAAGTTAACTCCGGATGAACAGGCATTGTTTGGCTTCTTGGAGAGCGCCAGTGGGTCTTTTTTCTGTGGTTGAGAAAGGTGAGGAGAAGATATTGTTAGAGTTAGGAGATTTTAAACAAGATTGTCAGTGTAAGAATGAAGCTCCTAACTATCTGTTTGGAGAAAGCCCAGATAATGAACCAGTTTGAAGGTCATAAACTTCTAATTAAAGGTGAAATACAGTCAGGGTTAACAGAGATCTGACTCTGAACATTAAACAATGTCCTCTGCAGGGCCAGAAGAGATTAATTAATAAAGCAACAATATAATAATGGAGTGGTCGAGACTGCAGTTCAGACGGTAGATTGCACTTGAGTATGTGCAGGTGACTTTGAGGCAGTTTTTCCAAGTGAAATGTCATTTAGATTATTACAGTAATCTTCTGTTCTCAATCAGTGAGACATTGGGCAAATGTTCCATCTACAGAAGTTATAATGCTTTTTTAAAGGATTTTTCTCCACAATTAGTATAATTACTTTAGATTGAAGAGAAGTGATTACAGCTCTAAAAATCCTACTGCATATATCCAGCACTTCCAGTGCTTGCAGGTGGGCAGAGGTAATCTGTTACCATGCCAGCTCATAGGGGTGGCAGACAAAAGAATCCAAGTTGCTTCTAGCAACCCAATTTACTATTACTATTCACCTTGATTTAAAGGAACAGAACTTTCAAGCTTAAAAGAGATGCAAAAGCACCATTAAAATAGTCCAATCAAGTCTATGTGCTGTATTACAAGTCTTCTGAAGCCATACAAAAGCTTAGTTAAAGGAATAGACCAAAATTTATGTCAAGTTCATTAGAGAATAGCGATGCCTGATTTGAAAACAAGTCTTTTCAATGAATACTTTGATCCAGTTTACAATACTTGAACTGGATCAAATTGGAAAGATCCATTTTCGAGTTCATCTCACAGATTTTATGATCTGGACATAGCAGTTAACAGCTCACTGGAAAGAAGATTTTGATTGAATATCAACAAAATTGCTGTAAAGAACTCAGAACACTTATACACACATACACTATAATTCAAAAGTTTGGGAGCAGTAATATTTTGAATGAAATTAATACTTTTATTCAGCATGGATATATTAAATTAATCAGAAGTGACAGGAAAGACTAAATATTGTCAAATCAGCATATTCAAATAATTTCTGAAGGATCATCTCAGGTTGCAACCAGGTTCGGTGAGAAGGGGAACAAGATGCTGTGTCTTAGGGTTGGCACTATGGGGAACTCGTGACCAGTATCTGAAGCACGTTTTTAACCACACTTCAATATTCATTGGTGGATGACAGTCAATGACGTCATAAGTGGAAAGCCAGTGAGTATTAAAGGGCACCTGCATTACATGTCATCAACTCTTTTGTATGAAGGAGAAGCCTGAGGCATGGCAATGAGGTGCAGTGTCTCCTCAGGGAACCTGGTTGCATATGCAACCTAAGACATTCCCTTTCGAAGTGGAACTTCGACACTGTGTCTTGGTGTTGATGGCATGGGGAACGAATAACCACTATGCCATGCTGAAGCGATGCCTGCCTCACTAAGCTGTGAAAATCCACAAACACAGTAGGCATAGCATTAAATGACTCTATGAAACTCAGCCGGAGTCAAGAGCACGTCAACCCCAAGGGTGCATCCTATGTGACTTGCAAAAAGCTATATAGTGGCACTACTCCCTAAGCCAATATCCCGAGTACTAGAGGAAAAAAATCCCCAAGCTGCTATGCTCCATAGCAGGAGAAGTCCCAGCTAGTACAACCTTCCTCCCTCCCTTGCGGGACAGGCCTCAGCCCAAATCCCCAAGAGCAGAGCTATTAGGGGAGATACACAACATAGCATCAGCTGTGTTGTAATATGCCTCGCCATCACCTTAGGAATATTGCCTGAGAGGCTCTTAAGGAGCAGCGTACCAAAGTAAGCATGCAGTGTGCTAAAAACCTTGGTCATTATGGCCCCAGCATTGACAAGGAGTGGAACTAGGTGTTTTTGTAAGATGTAGCCCAACTCCATAATGCCCAAGCTACAACATTCAGTAATGACACCAAACCAAGGAGGAGCATACGTCCCTATCATTATTCAGGACAGGAGGAAAAAAAAAAGAAGCACATATTGCAGTTTGCCCATTAACTCTCATTCAACAAGCTCTATACCCAAAGGCAGCTGCAGGGTATAGCTTAGACCCTACTTCACCATACATCTACCATACATCACTGGGGGAGAGCAGCTCATACCCTGACTTGAGTAAAGGCACTTCACACAAGAAATGTTACAGCTAGCGCTTCACTTCTTTCTTTTTTTTGTGTGTGTGTTTGTGGGGGGGGGGGGGGGTAAACTGTAATATGCAACAAGGAGGTATATAAGATATATAAGATAACAAGGAGGGATGCCCCGCAGACGATCTACCTCTACTTTTCAACATTCTCAACACAGATCATACTAAAAAGGCCTTCAAGACTCAACAGTAGTTGGGGAGGGAGGTAAACAAAGTAGGGGGACACTCTACTGTCCACTAGGGGTGCAACGGATCAAAAAACCCACGGTTCGGATCGTTTCTCGGATCAGAGTCACGGATCGGATCATTTTTCGGATCAGCAAAAAAAAGACAAGACAAATAAACATAAGTTTTGTCTTTTTGTTTATTAACACTTTTAAATTATTAAATTAAAATATATAAAATATATAAAATGTGATGAAGTGAGCGGTTATCGTCACATAGCTCTCCGTTCCCCTGGACGTCCACCCGTCTGTCGTGAGCGCAACAGAGGTTGCTCGGGATAGTTCATCCACAACTTTTTTCTTCTCCTGCTCATAAAGATCTGGCACAATCTTTTCGCTGAAGTGGGTGCGCGACGGGATGTTGTAACGTGGCTCAAGCACTTTCAGCATGTGTTTAAAGCCCTCGTTTTGCACAACCGAACATTGCCTCATGTCTGCACCTATAAACACACCGATAGCGTTTGTGATGGCTTTAGCCCGGTCTGATTGTGCAACAAGGGGTTGCTTAAATGCCGCGGTGATAAGCGGTTGTTGAGCAGCCTTCGTTTTCACTCCTGTCAGTGAAACACCGGTGTGATGTCGCTTCAAATGTGTGGCCATGCTTGATGTGTTTCCACTGTCATATGGCTTTCTTGTGCCACAGTGCCTACACACCGTCACGGTTTTATCCACTAACCTCTTTCCTTCATCATTATATTTGACAGGGAAGCCAAAATGCTCCCATACAGGGGATTTAAATGACGCGGGGCATTCAAGCTCCTCCGTTCCTCCGCTCGCCATGACCACGCTGTGTGTGGACTGAATATGCGCACAACTTTTTTTTCATAAATCAATCCGCGGATCACGTGTGTGCCGAACTGAAGATATTGATCCGAACGGATCACGGATCAATGATGATCCGTTGCACCACTACTGTCCACATAACTTCACTCACATCAACCGACGGGCCAGGAGAATTGGAGGCTCTAAAATGTGAAATGGACCGAAATTATAGCAGCAGCTGTGGTGCCACGGAGGGCCAAGTCTGTGGTGCGGTGCAGCTCAGCGACTACTTCAGGAGACAATCCCTACTCCTGATCCAATTTTCTTTGCAGATATGTCTGCAAAACATCCATTGTGTGAAGGGCACCACCTGCCTGATCAGCACCTTGCCATTCAACCGCAAGTTGGTCTGTAACTGTTTAGATGGCAAGACCGAAGCCTTCAAAGAGGATGCATCACTCTGCAAGAGATAGCTAGCTAGTCTCTTTGACGGGAGACCTTCATGTTTCCCTGCTCATTTAATCCTTCCACGTTCACAGAATTTGAAAGTGGAAAAGTAAAAATGCGTGCTAAATACGATTTCTTCCAGGATCTCCCCACCACAGTATGAAGATCCGGGAGAAATGGCATTGAGTCTACCGCGAACAAATTCCTGTTTCTCACTGTCCTTGCCCTCTCCTACTACTTCCAGCTCCTCAGAGCTAGACGGCTTCAGCAACATGCTCTCTGCTAGATCTAAAGATGCCAACGAATGGGCTTCCTGATCAGATCGTACGAGCTAGCAATCGAGGATCGAGAAAGAGAAACACATTTCTGAAATTTCTCGGCCAGCTCGAATCTGTTATCGACACAATCTAAGTCTCCGCGTTGTCATAGCAGCAGCAGAACCCGAACCGCAGGGTGCAGATACTTGTCCCTAATCCATCGAGAAGAGGGCCAAGTGTGAGCAGAGCTTCCTAACTGTGAATTTGTCACAGTGAACACCTCATGCTCCGCTCTCAAGCAAAACAACACAAAGATCGTGGGTGTCCTCAGGTGTCATAAAACAAGGACACGGAGGCATGAGATTTCTAAAGTATTTGCTGCTTGTTTTCTCCATAATTCGTCTTCGTTATCACACACTACAAACAAACGGGTCATAAAGACAAAAAAGTTTAAGTATAATACAGGTGCCTTTTTATGCTCATGGGCGCTCAGCTTGTGACGTCATGGACTGCCATCAGCCAATTAATATTTTGGTGTGTGGTTACATAAGGGCATTCCCTATAGTGTCAACACCAAGATGCAGCACAGAAGTTCCACTTCAAAAGGAAACATGTGACACTGAAGACTGGAGTAATGGCTAATTCAGCTTTGCCATTTACATTTTAAAATATATTAAAACAGAAAACAAAAAGTTATTTTGAATTGTAATAATTTTCATAATATTACTGTTTTTAACTGTATTTTTGTTTGAATGTGTGTATAAGCCATACTGCCAATAATGAACAGTCTTTTGTCTACATCACTTCCTGCTCTTGCCTAAAGAAGAACCCCACAGCAGTGGTTTTGGGCTTTTAGAAAGACTCCTCAGCAGGAGAGGAGGAATAAGCTGGTGTTTGATAAAAAAGAAAGTGAGGGTGACATTTAAGAAAGCTGAGCTGGAGGTCCAGATCTGACCTTCAGAGGTCTGAATGTAGAGCCTTTACTAACACACTCACCACAGTGACATGTGCACTGACCTCTCTTTGAATTCTGTTTGTCCAGTGCGGATGAAAAATTACCACCTGGGTGAAAATGGATCTTGCATAAGGAGAAACCTGGCATTTACATGTACATCAAACAAGCAGCTCTCAGAAATTTCAATGAAGTGGTTGGTCTGAAGGGCATTCTGGGTAAAGGCTAAAATTCATCCTGTAGAATTTCAAAATGTGACAACCATCAGCAGCTAACACAAATGCAGCACATCTAATAAAGCTGTTGACATTTGAATTAGTGTCACCCTCTGAAATAATGTGACTGTGCTCTCTCAAGCTGTTCGGGTGTCTCAAAACAATTAAAAAAAGAGAATTATTTAACCATGATGAGGGATGCAATGTATTGTAACCTTCACGTCTAACATAACTGAGCTGTCATGTTATGCAACTGCACTCAAAAAAGACTCTTTCTGAGAGTTGAACATCACTTATGCACAAACACTCAAAAACAGTCTAACTTACTTTAGGCTGCTGAGCTTCCAAGGCCTTCTTTCCATCCCATGCCCAGCTGCGTTTGGTAAAGTAGTTGACTGTGGCAAACTCAATAAGCGCTGAAAACACAAATGCATAGCAAACGGCGATGAACCAATCCATGGCGGTGGCATACGCCACTTTGGGAAGAGAGTTGCGGGCGCTAATACTGAGGGTGGTCATGGTCAACACTGTGGTCACACCTGTAGAAAATCAAACACAGATATTAAGAATATTATAAGATAAGAGATCACTAAAGCAAAATAATAAAATACACTACTGGTCTAAAGTTCAGAATAATTATGTTTTTGAAGGAAGTCTCTTGTGCTCACCAAGGCTGCATTTATTTGATCAAAAACACAGTAAAAACAGTAAAATTCTGAAACGGTCACAATTTAAAATAACTTCTTTATTTCACATTTATTCCTATGATGGCAAAGCTGAATTTTATTCTGCCTTTATGCTGGTCTTCACTGTTAAATGATTCTTCAGAAATCATTCTAAAATGCTGATATGGTGCTCAAAAAACTTTTCTTATTAAAATCAATATTAAAAACAGTTTATGCTGCTTAATATTTTTGAGGAAACCATGAGATAATACAATCGAGATAAGATACGATCTCAAAATCAATGAATGAATGAATGAATACATTTATTCAGAATATTAGAGTTATTTCTGAAGAATCCTGGGAAGTAATGGATGCTGAAAATTCAGCTTTACCATCACAGAAATAGAAGCAGAATAAGCAAAAAGAAAACAGTTGTTTTATATTCTAATAATATTTCACAATATTACTGTATTACTGAGACTTCTTTCAAAAGCATTAAAAAATCTTAAATTAAAAATATAATAGACAATATAATCTAAATTAGATATCAATTAAAATTGGGTATCAATTTAAAATATGTAAGTGTTAGACTATAATTTACTTTTTTAAATGTATAAGTGTTAAACTATAACTTCTTGCTTTTAAATGCTTTTAAAATAAAATGATTTGTGTGCCGAAAATGATCACAGTAATCCATCAAAATCTTTTCAGTCATTTTGTCAATTCCGCTACCAGTAGTGAGCAGGGATATTTTGTCTTTCATCCAACATAATTCTTTTAATATTTAAAATACTTTGTATGAATAAAATATTGGTTCATGAATCATACACTCATCTTAACAACAAAACAAAGCAAACCAGCTGGGAATGCTGATATTAAGATCATTTCATTCCCAGAAATGCACTTTAAAGAAAAAATAAATGTACAAAAGGTGGGAGTGAAGGGTCAAACACAGCAATGCAGTTCAAATATAACAGTTTTTAATATCTAAGATGCCCTTGGTGTGACATTATTATTATTTAATTCTTTATGTAAAACACCTGAGAATAGTTCTGGTGAATTGCTGAAGGAGCGGAGGTGTTCTGTCCCTGTCAGAGGGAGATCTGCAGATTGCCCCAGGCAGCGGACATAGAGACCTTTAGACATAAATAGCTATGGTACTACAGTCTCTTAGGCACACGGCTCTGGGATTTCTCAGCCTCAGGCTATGCAAATAAAACACTGTCACATGCGCGATATCAGCGAGCGAGCCTTTGAGCCTCTGTTCATGGATATTTGTATATGTATGTGTGTGAGAAAGTGTTATGTTTTGATGTATCCTTTGTTGGCCAGTCATAGAGATGTTGTTTGCGTGGGCATATTCCTTGTGGACTGTCTGCTCGCTTATTATTGCTGATTATTGCCAAGATACAATTCAAGGCCTCAGAATTAAATGGGAATGGCAGTGTGAATTCAGAAACAGTCATCTGAGTGGATTAGTTCTTCATTCCCTCTGATTGCATCAGTCAATTCTGATTTCCATTTTGATGAGAATTATCGATGTATCAAGCAAAACATTAACTGATGGCCTAAAGGAACAATAGCTAAGAATCCATACATGTTACATGTTAGGTAAGTGGAAAGGGAATATATTTATTAAAGATGCTCTGCATACAGTCAGGCTTTGGGGAGTAAATATCTTATGCTATGAAGTACACTATAGTGAGTTTTTAGAGGTGTAATCAGAGTGTGTGCTTTTGTGTAAGAGATCTTTAAAAACTGGAGAAAGTTATTAGCATTATCATAACTTTTTAACCAATTACATAAGCTATAAATTATATACAGCTAATTTTGGATTTACTCATTAGATGAAGACCTGATCCATGTAGAATATAACTTTTCTAAATTAAAAACTCAGTCTAAGAGATCTCTAACTTATGGGTAGGGTTAGGTTTAGGGGTAGGAATAGGGTTAAGACTAAATTTTCAGACTAAAATGTTGTTCCAGGATCAACAAAATGTTGACCTAGGAACACATCTAACTCAGCAATATCAGGACGTGCACGTGGTCAGTTGTCAAATCGCTCCAATCACTACCATTCTCCTATTAGACACGGGACATATACGTGGCATTGCTCGGTAAGTATGCTCAAACTGCTCGCAACCGTCTCTCCCCATTATAAGCATGAGCATATTACTGTGCACCTTCTGGTTGTCATGTTCTTTTGTTTCAGATTACTAAGGCTTTCAAGTCCCGGCTGGCATGGACCTCACTGCTGAAAGACACTCATCCTCATAACCAAGCTACAGTATAGACGTCCCACTGCCACATATACATGATTACCACTGTTTGCTTTTAAAGACATTACTAAAGTGTCTTAATTGTCTATGTATTTCCAAGCTGATGGTTCTGGGGGGTTAATGTTAAAGCTCTTGTACCACCATAAGGAAACATACTGCCAAAGATAAATTGTGTTTCAATAAACCCAAGTAACTTGCCAAAGTGGTCCTGTCTGAAATATGGCTAATTTGTGATTTCTCAATGAAGAAAGATGTGTCCAGAATTAGCATCAACCAGCAAGGCTAACAGCTAAGCATTGTTATTTTTAACTAAAACTAAGCAAACTATGAATAATTTGTTTTTAATGACAAAAGTATGTGATCTCAACATGGCAGCTTCCATGAGGGGGTGACCCGATCCATGTTTTTTTTTTTTTTTAAATGCAGAAGGAAGCACTAACCGAAGACAGTCCTGGCAGGGACAGATTCACGGTTGAGCCAGAATGAGACTTGGGACAGAATGACAGTCATGAAGCAGGGCATGTAAGTCTGAATCACAAAGTAACCGATTTTCCTCTTCAGGTAGAAATGGGCCATCATGACTGTGTATTGACCTGCAGGGGGAACAATGAAACAGAAGAAGAATAAATGGGGCAATTCCAAGAGGGTCATCGCACCATCAGTGCTCGGGCCCTAACGAAATGAGAGGGAGGATGAGAATAGAACACAGTGATGGAAAAATAAGTAAGAGAAGAAACAAAGGGACTAAGAGAGGGAGGGATAGAGTGTGATTAAACTCTTGGGGGGATAAGTGCAAACCAGCTGAGAGGTTTAAAAAGAAAATGAGAAAAAGAGAGAGAGAGAGAGAGAGAGAGGTGGTGATACACAAGTCAATGGAAGATTGAGACATAATAATACGAGATAAATCAAAACAATTGATGCGATTATGGAATTTTCCAACAGTACTGTCAGTATTCTTACAGAGTAAAGGGAAGCACTTTGACTTCCTGGTTGGTGGTCTCATTAGCACCAAATAGTGGACAGTTACTGTAATGTCTGAGCACAAAGATGATTTAACTGTGTATTAGTAAAAAAGTACAACATGATATAATAAATCACTTAAAGTAATAAAAACTGCGATGGATTGAATCATCTAAATAAAAATGACATTTATGGTCTGTTTGAGAGCTGTCACACTGTGCATTAGAACATGGTGAGGTAAATCATTAACTGGAATAAAAAAGAGAATACAGAGTGAAAAAACATTATATATCCTGTTAACCAAGCGAAGATTGAATTTGAAGCTTTTTTTAAAAAAATCCTTTTGAGCCACAGTCTGATAAACTATAGAAAATCCACTGATGACTGCTGCTTTCTCCTGGCAAAATCGGATTTTTGTGTCCCACTAATCCCTTGTCACAATCTGCATCCTGCAGGCTTCTCTCACACACACACATATACACACACACACACTCGTCTGTCTCTCGCTCTTTCAATAGTTCCATCCATTCTGTCAGGCCAGGCCATCCGTGTTTAGGATATACTCTTTCTCAGCACGCAGAAAGACAGTGAGGGAACAAAACAAGGACTAAAACAACATAGTGAAAACGCAAAATCTAGTCGGGATCAGAGGGGATAGATCAAGTGGATCAGATGAAGAAGACGACAAGCTGTTGAGCTTTGGAAGTCAAGGAAAAGTTTGAACGAGGGCCCTGGGGGCAAAGATGTCCTCGTCAAGAGGGGCTCGTCGCATCCCCTTCGGCTCGCTCGCCCCTTTATTTCAATGACAGGGAAGAAAGCACAACTGGCAGTGCCCCATTTCAGATATTCTGCCTTGGATGTGCCCTGCGGGGTGGGAATCTTCTGAGAGCTGCAAACATGCGACTGTGGTGGATTTTACTGCTTAGTTTTTGGAGTGTTTATGGAGAACTCCCATTCATAGCAGAGAACAACGCTGCCATGCTAGTCAACTGGTGAGTGGTTTGCTTTTCTACGCTCAAAGAAAAATAACAGAGAATTGAAAGTCGACAGGGATCAGCTTCTAAATCAATTTGAAACAGTTGGGAAGGGCAGGTGCTATTTTTCTGGATGGAAGTTCTTATTAATAAAAGGTGACAGGTTATCTGGATGTCTTTACAGTGTGGGCCATGTGATTGAATGTTGACATTTCCACCGGAGATAATTTCACCCCTGTTTGGCAGACTCTAGAAAGCCTTTTTTTCCCTCTTTTGCTCTTTCTTTCTTCTCCACTGGGTTTTCTAAGTTGAGCTAATGACCCTGCGTTCATGATATGAAGTCCCTGTGGATCTATTTCTGACTTTGTAAAGAGGTTTGCACCTCAGATTAGCAGCGGTAATGACCAGCTGACCTTTGTCCTGCAAGTCAGCCAGAACAAAAAATTGGAAGGGGGGAGGATCTCCCAGAAAGGAAGGCTGTGACCTAGGTGCTTGTTTCTAAAAAAAACCTTCTGGCTACCTGATGACAGCTGGCAAACTTTTGATGTGTAAATCAATAAAAGAGAGATGGCTCAGCAAGGTTTAAAACATGACATGGTTAGCGCAGTTGATAGTGTCTTCCTAGCTCATGATCAAAGTATGATAATGTCTTACTGAATATGACTGTATGCCAGCTCAGCACGGTTATCCATATATGTACATCCATAAAGGCGGAACAAGGGGAAGCCCCCGACCCCCACCCCCATGCTTAATGATTACAAAGCTAGAGGCAGCAATGATATGAGTGTATTACCAGCCCTCTTTACATAACCGAATTAAGCAGATGCTGCCTAGGCCCCCTTCTCCCCCTCGTTAGGATCCCATGTGTCTCTTGCCGGCTTGAGCCAATGGTGTCTGCCCGACGTCACATGGTAAAAGCACAACTGATGGGGAGGCACAAGGATTAACCCTCCAGGCCCAATGGCTCAGGATAAGTGTTGTTTTTTCCCCTCCCTCTCTCTCGCTCTTTCATCTTCATCTCTTCCTGTACTCTCGCTGGTCCTAGAGACAGCTGGCCATGAGTGGGAGGTGTACTGAAATCCTCATCACTCATTTGTCATCCAGCTTGATTTGAAAAAGCTATAATCACCGAAGGGCTATCACTTTATTTAAGAGAGACAATGTCACACAATATGGAACAATAAAACTGAAATGGTGAGATGCAACACATCTTCTTCCTGAAAATAATGCATGAGATGCAACAGGTAGATCAGGTAGAAGATCAGATGAACTATGAAAAAAATATATACATATATTTGACTTACTAGCAAGTAAAAAGAAAAAGTCAGTGGACAGCTCTATAATGAATTGCAATGTGGACTTATAATGAAATTCATGAAAAATAAATAAATAAATAAAAACATTGTGTGTATAAAACTATGAAAATAGACAAATATAATAATAACAATAATATTGATTTATATGATTTTTTTTAAAGAAATGTGACATTTCTCTGAAAGAAACATAATACAAAATACAGTTTCGTGGGCAGTAAGAATTATTTATGGGCATTGTATTTTCTCAATTCAGGGAGATACTACAAAATGTGTTGGACTCTGGTCCTAACGGTGAAGTTGATTCACAGATCTGTTACCAATTGACTGACTGACACCAATTACTACGAATGGTATTGGGTCAGACAGAGTGGCTTACCTCTACTTGTGCTGATATCTTCTGTACCAGCCGAGTGGCCAATCAAATGGTATTGGTTGAGACGTGACCCTTCCTCTGCCACTACCACAGATTTGCCAGGGCCTTTAGTCCACTTATACACAACTTCTGAGATAGGGTAGGCATCTGGAAAAACATACAGTAGTTTACACTTTATACCTGCCACAAAGTTAGATTATGTAGTGATAATGGCTTATTAACCAGACATAGAAGATTAGCTCAAATGTAAATGTAATCTGTTCAGTACCATCTTTAAATAAGGTTATATAAGTGCTACTCACTCTTGATTGTACAGTCATTGTCAGTTTATTGCATTGTGATTTGCATGCAGGCAAGTTTCATTTCTCATATTAAGCAGGTGCTGTGTCTACACCTGTCAATCATGGGGAAATGTCTGCTTCATCAACAATGTGTATCTGCCAAGTGTAGAGCTGGGAGTAATAAATTTAATCATCTGAACCTGTGTTGAATAATAGGATCAGACCATCAGGTTTAAAGAAAGAGATTTTCACAAACAGCTACACCTAAGTTGAAGACAACAAGATGGAACACTTCAGGCCCTATTTTAACAATCTAAGCACATTGTCTGAAGCACATGGCACAGGATGTCCGAATCCACTTTTGCCAGTTTAAAGACGGAAAAAATGGTCAATGCACCATTTACTTTAGATCAGGTTTTTGTTGGTCAATGGCGCAGCCGTATTCAGTTGACATTTTTCAGGTTTCAGACCAGACGCCCATGGGTGAACAGAACAGAACATGGGTGCTGGACGTGAAAATTATAATTGCGTCTGGCTGAAACAAAAAACAAAACAAAAACAAAACACTTGCGTCTCGCCTGGCATCGCATTGAGCCGGGTGTATGATATGGCCCTTCAAGTGTAGCACGTCTTCGTTAAATATATGTTAAAAAAGTGTGTAACCTTATATTCTTTGTCCTATACAAAAAAACAAGGGCCACTAAATCTAAAAGCAGGCAAACCTCTGATAATATACTGATCCACAAATATACATTTTCAATTATATTTTGTAATTTAATTCATGTATTTAATTTAATTATTTAATTTTAAATAATAGTATTTTAGTAATATTAGTGTACACACTGTAATCAACATAAGAAGCGATTTAACACAATATGAAATAAAATTTTCAGTAGATGATTGTGTCACATAAAATAGCTGCAGCTTTCTTTTCACTCAATTCTTTTTCACTTTCGCCCCCTCCTTCCATCGTGACATTCAATCTTGAAACAAAACATTAATCCTGCCACTCTCATGACGGATGTCTCCATCACAATTAAGATTGACTTCGACAATCTAGACTGAGGGATTATTCTGCCAACCATCTACACACACACGTTTGTTTTTGTGAATTGTGGGGACATTCCATAGACGTAATGGTTTTAATACTGTACAAACCAAATTTTCTATCCCCCTACACTATCCCTACCCCTAAACCTACCCATCACAGAAAACTGTGAACATTTTTACTTTCTCAAAGAAAAAAAACATTCTGTAGGATTTATAAGCCTTTTGAAAAATGGGGACATGGGGTAATGTCCTCATAAATCACCCTCTCCTTGTAATACCTATGTCATACCCATGTCATTATACAAATTTGTGTCCTGATATGTCACAAAAACAGGCGCACATGCACACACACACACACACACACACACACTCACAAAGACCTACAGTACATACCCCTAGATACCCCTGACAAATTCCTGCAAACTAATTTGAAGTTCAAAAATTGTCTTCCACTGACTATTGGAAAATAAAACACGCTATCAATATTGCTACAAGTCTTCTGACTAAATCATGATTAACACATAACACATGACTAACCAGATGCTCCTCTGAATCAGTACATCTACTGTACTTTTAGGAAGCACTCAAAGACAGTTAATGGTTTTTACCAAAAAACTATGCCATATTTCATTGGATAGTTGCAGAAAAGAAGAGTTTAGCATATTGAAATAATGTAATATTGTAATGTTATATAAGGAATTTTAGGCAAGTAGCTTCTGGGCCATCCTCAGATACTTCTCAGAATGGACAGTCCACTTGAGGACAAGTCCACACATTGCCTATTAAGACTCTGTAGGGAACCTGCCAAATGAGACTTTAAAGTTAATACTGAGTACTTGGACAGAGAGCATATTTAGGAAGCTAGTGCAAAATGCTGGCAAGTCCTATGATTTTCTATTCAAAAGTACAGCAATTTATAAAACATGTATACTGTACATTGTTAACACACTTTTGGGACTGATGTATGTTTAATGTTTACTGTAAAAAGTTCACAGGGGGTTTTATTCATGAAACATGAGCAAAATACTATAATATTTTTGCATTCAAATCAATGATTCAAAACAAAAATTCTGTTTTCCATGAATAAGGACCAGTGATTTTATAGAAAGTTAACAATCTCTCTAAATTTCTTGTTGCTAAACTACCTTCCTCTGGGATTTTTTTTTTATGTTGCTATAGTGCTAGTTCCTCTACAAGCTTTTTCAATATTTTCATATTTTCAGTATGTTATCATGCTGCGTTATCTCCCTTTCCTTTTCTACCCATTACTGCTGTCATAATTATTGTGCATTTATGGTATAAATCTTTACCAACTATGTGTGAAATTTCAGACTTTATGAGAAACCACAGACTTTTTTTAAGGTTAGATATCAAAAAGAAAAGTGTTTGAAGCTTGGTGCAAGTTCAGGTGGGGAGATGAACATAATGAGTGTCAAGACAGTATTGGTACTAATTATGGGTGGGGACTGTAAGTGGATCTAATTGGATTGAATTTGGTGGACATCAGCTGATCCTAATAAGCTCTGAACTTGTATAAGTTAAAATGGAAAACTTTGTCAAGTCCAATACTACACTAAAAAATGCTGGGTAAAAACAACCTGAGTTGGGTTGAAAATGGACAAACTCTGTGGTAGGCTTGTTTTAACCCAGCGGTTGGATTAAATGGTTGCCCAACATGCTGGGTAGTTTTAATTAACCCAACTATTGTTTAAAAATGACCATATGGCTGGCTTAAAATGAACCCAAAATAGGTTGGAAATTAAAAATCAGACACATAATTACTATAGAGGCAACAATAATCATCAAAAGGTGAACATTTATTAATAAGCAATTTAATAAATGTTTATTGTTTAATTATTATTCATTAAACTTATTAACAAATGTTCATTTATTAAACATTAATACATGTTAATTTCCAATATACTTTTGGTTTATTTTAAGCAAGCAAAACAGTAATTTTTAAACAATAGTTGAGTTAAATAAAACTACCCATACAGGGGTGTGTTTGCCAAAGCAAATTATGGTCGCAAGTTCTGTCGTTACCAATAAAGTTCAAATGGACTTACGACCATAGTTTACTAACAATGCTTTCGAGACACACTCCAGGTTGGGCAATTTTTTTCTGGTTTGTCCATTTTCAACCCAACTTGGGTTGTTTTTAACCCAATCGCATTTCAGGGGGGTCCCACTGTATAAATCACATTCCGGGGGGGGAAATTAGCGTTTTTGGAGGGCTCCCCTGGTAAACTTCACATTCCAGGGGCTAAATATCATGTTATTTTGGGTCGATTCAACCCGTGGACATGAAACACCACCCGTGGCAACAGTGTAAAAGTAGCCCAATTCTCTGGGAAAACTGCAGACTTGGCAACACTGCTCCAGTTAGCAAGTGCTTTCGGTTCAAGAGTGCAAAACATTCAGTGCCTTCAGCCTTCCGCACTGATTGGCCGGACTCGTGACTCCCAACAAATCAGATGGGCGGTGGGCAGAGCTTGCTCTAGGCCAGAGAGTGGTGCGTTCGGAAAGAGGTGGCTGCATCAGAGCCAAATAAATATAATTAAATTATTTTATCTGCAAATTGGTTTTGAAAATGACCGATACCGAGAACCATAAAAATGCTGAATATCGGCGCCGATAATCGGTCGGCCCCTAGGATTTAGTTTTTATATTATACTCAGATGCTCTGAGAGGTTTTATACTTTTTTATGACATACTGAAAACAGTGTTTGATAAAGCAAAGGAAGTGACAAGGTCTAGCAAATGGAGGACAAAAATATTTCTCATAGGTCAAGTGTTCAAACTTGAGGAAAACAAAATGTAGCTCTTCATTAAGACAGGGTCACCACAGCCCACAGAGTGAATAGCCTGTAGAATCACCTTCTTACTCACACATGACTGAAACACTTAAAAGAAATTGTTCAGTGAGATTGGAATGTCAGGGTTTTCATTTTGCTTGTGTGCATCTCTGTACAATCTACTCTTGCTTTTAATGTAACATTCAAGGCCTTTCAGCATTTAAAATCAATGACAATGTGAAGTAACTGAATTAGCCTCTAGGTTTCTTTCAGTCTCTCTCTTCTACAGTATACTTATAAAAATCAGCACTCAAATCATTCTTAAAAAATGACAATCTCTAAAAATTAAATGGCTAAATTAATAAAATTCAATCAAATTAAACTAATGTTGATAGTATTTTGCCGTTATTGTGATTAAACTTCTCTGTAATTGAGTAGTAGCTACATTCAGGAAAGACAAAGATTCACCAAGGAAATTTTCCACTATAGCCTGAAACAGTGGCCTTTAATTAACATTGCTATTTAAATATAAAGACTTTTTACTCCCAGAATGACATGAGTAATATAAATATAATCATGAGTAATATAAACTGCGAAAACACATCACATGGTGAAATTTTACCTTTCACAGGTTTCAATACCATATGAAAGCTGGATTCGAGCCCTTTCCAAATCTGTTTTTACTTCTTTTTATAGCTTGTCTGTAACAAAAGTTATCTGAAGTTGGCTGATCGCTATGATTTTCAGGAACGGTATTTTGAGAAAAACAGCTTTAAATAACTGTCACCCCCTTTTTTGCATAGACATGAAAATGCACTATCCAAACATAAATGGTCATAATTCAAGAATGCTTTGGAATATAGACATAAGGTTGGTCTTGTTTTAAAGAAGACACTAGTCAAATTATTGTAGAAGTGAAATAAATTATGAAAGTGAAATTAAAAAAAAAGTTATAGAAGTTTATGTCTATGAAAATGTAAAAATATAATTGTTTATATTTTATAATAATATATTACAAAGCATGTTTTACTCTTAAACTGCAAGAAAATAAAAGCCAAAAATGTCAACATTCCAAATTTTAGGTTGAAATATTTCAAAAATTAGCTTTAGGTAAGATTTTGTTTGGGTACAGTACCAAACTTTTCACTAGATGACACCCAAGCTCCATATCTGACCATTTAAGGGTGCCTCCATTTATTTTAGTGATCTGAACCATATATTTCCACATTTTCATACATTTTATGAAGTATACATCCTATTCAGAAGTGATATGGGCAGTTTGGCAGTATTTGATTTGAATTCAATCTCTAATAAAACACAATTAGAACATGTGTGCTCATTATAGCTCCGTTGTTTTCTTGTGATATGGGCAGTCTCACAATAACGTTGTATTAGAAAAAAAAAAATCTTTGCGTACTGTAGTTTATACAGGACTGGTGGGAAATTTGCATTAATACACCTTCATTCTACATGTTATGTGGTTTATTCTGATAAGTGAACTGTCTTTGTAGTGTTAAGAGAGGGAAAGCTATGGCCTTTTTTTTTTTTTTTTTTTTTTTTTGGTTAGCTAGGAGACTGGGAGGCTCAGAGACCAGCTTAAACCAGCTGAACACCAGCTAACCCAGGCTGGGAGACCAGCTAAAACCAGTTACTTCCAGCTTAAACCAGCTAAGACCAGCCAACCAGCTTAGGCTGGTTTTAGCTGGATTTTTCAGCAGGGCTCCGCTGGGTGTGTTCTTAAACAGTAGTGTTAGAGACAGCCTTGCCACTATAAATCGATATTTTTCTGCACTGAACAGGCTAATTTTAACGTTTTCAGAGATGATAGACAATATGTTATAGAATGATAATTTAATGAAAACCCAATTTTGACCAAAAAAAAATACATTCAACCAATTTTTTGACTTTACTGAAAACGTTCCATCGCGACATCTGACGGGTTTTCCCAGATTGCATTACATTTTTGCAATGAAATAACATAAAAATAACACTCTCTCCTTTCCTACAAATTCTGCACCTTTCAACCTGTCCCTAAAGCCTGTCTTTTTTATATACATCAGCTAGCATCATTTTTAGCATCATACAGAATATGTTTGTGATTGTAAGGTTTGGTTGTTGAAATGCTTGTTGAAATGTCTGTGTTTGGATGGATTTTGAATGATTTTGCATATGTTAACTGCCTATTCTTTAAAAAGGCCTATATATTGATAAGTTATTTTGTAGACCAGCCTCATATTGTGCATCCTCCATTGCTAACCTATGCCTTAGCTCATTTCTCTCCCAAAACTCTCTGGGAAGAGATATATTGGATTAATCTGAACAAAAATATGATTCACCATTGGGGACCTTTACAAGGTTGAATCATCCCACAGTAATCTTTGGTCTGTATATAATCTTTTGAGGTGAATCTGGCCTGCATGGCACAAGAGCCCGAAGGCTGTATTGCAGTACAGGAAGTGCCAAATATGCAGTATATTGGTACTAATGTCATAAAATAAACCTTAATGGACATGACAAAGAGTGAATGTCAAAGAAAGAGATACAGAATGAAGAATATGGAGTGAAAGACAGAGATAAAAATATCAGAAAATTGCAAATTACTGTTGTTGTAGCTGAATAATGACTGCATAAATGATGGCTCATCTAGAAATCCTACATAGCTGTACTTGTGTTTTCTCTCCAAAGTCTCTATATGTAACTAACATATCTCCATTTATTCAATTGTCAAGAAACCATGTAATAAGTGGGTTAATGTACAGTCAGACAGTCATTTAGAGAGTTCAGAGCTCCTAGACAGTCTCTTTCATCTCAACTAATAAAATAATTTCAACGCAAATCAATATTTCATGTCAAGCCATGCAATAAGTGGGATAATGTGCAGTCAGCCAGTCTTCACAGCAAAATATACCCTCTCAGGGTGATACAAGACTCCTCAGCTTCACGTCATGGGCTATTTTTTGATAATGACCCTTTGACTATACATTAATCCTGAATTCAAGCCTTTGTACAGGATTCACTCAAGATGCTTACATGTAAAGGATAATACCCATAGCCAGAGATGATTGTCTGCGTCTCTTTGAAGAGCAGAATATTCCTTCTGAAAAGGCTCCACGTTAACATAATGCACACAATAGTTTCACAACTCAAAACTGTTGTCGTTTATATGGGCAGTGTTGCCTTTCTCAGGCATTTTGGTTGAGATGACAGTTAAAATCAGGCGTCTGTCACTGTTATCCAACCAGCCAAACAAAAGCTGCTAAGTGCAGACAGAATTTATATAACCCTTTACATAACACAGCACAATACTTCAAGTAAACACATTTGTTGTGCGATTTACAAGTTAAATCACTAATTCTCTGCCGCCTGGATATCGAGTAACTCTTGCAGGGAAAATGGCGTTAAACAAGTCTGTGAACTCGAAGTAAGAGTATTCCTAAGTCCTAATGAAGGCTAAATTTTCAATTACCACCTGACAATGAATAATTAATACCATTTGAGACATTTGAGATAGCTCACAGGGTGTTTTAAATCTTAAGTAGAATGTAAAATTAAAAAAATCTCAAAAAAAACGCAGAGAAATTACTAATTAAACAAAATGACTAAGAGCCAATGATTTCTGTACAGAATAGTTCATGTTTATTCACACCGTTCTATTCATTTCTAAAAGTCATGCTCAACCTTCATTAAATATTTATGGTGGGTAAGGTAGTTCTTGTTTCAGTGATAAAATAGATAGTATATGATAAAATCAATGAGAGGGAAAAAATTAAAAACAATTCATGTTGTTGGATATGCTATTGTCCATAGGAAAGATCTGAATGTCGGAACAAACAAGAATTGGTTGAGGGAAAAAAAATCCTGGAGAACTTAAGCCAGTCTCCAGAACTGACAATAAGAGATCTTTTGAACTACTAAGCCTTGTTGGAAAAATATTTTCACTATACTAGTCAGCCCATGAAAAGGAGAGGTTTTTTTTTCGGTGCACAAAAGGTTTTTTAGACAGTGGAGTACCTTAAATTGATGCAGTGTGGCTGGTTCAATATTTGTTTGAAGGGTTGTCTACATACATCAAGGTCAAACTATTCAGGCTAGTGTGATTACTTTTTATACCCTACTGTACTTCTAACTGATGTTCTAATTTAACAATCCATCCAATCACATTGGGAAGCCTATGAGATGTCCAAATGCACGGCTTCAGACTCATTTTAGGTCACGGGCCAGATTAGATTAAACGTCACCTTATGCTGGGCGATTTTTATTTGATAAACCTTGATGTACCCATGGAGAGCATAAATACATGGCCTTATGCAACTATTACATTTCAAGAGCAACATTCACATGATTAAATACACATACAAAATTGATAAATGGAAATATTTATTACCCCATGACAACTATAACATTGAACACAAATGAAAGAGCTTGTCTGACCTGCTGTAGCAAAAAAAAAAAAAAAAGAAAGAAAAAGAATACGAATCATACCAGTATAATAAATGAATGTGAACCTTTTTAGCATGATTTAATTTAAATGTTTAAATGTTTAAATCATCCCACGGGCCAGAATGATTTCTTCTGTATTCTTATCTGTGCTTAACACTGCTGCCTAAAAGCCTATGAGAGGTCTTCAAAACCTAAAGAACGTCAGATCAGGATTCAGGATTTTACTATGCAGCTATAAAAGTACAATTGATCAAATATTCAGATATGCACAATCCTGAAACATGAGTGACACCCCTCTTAAGAGCTGTCTGTCATGGTTTCTGCAGTATCCTAACTCCATGTACAGCACTAATGCCCTAAACATCAAAGAAAGCTGAGCTCATCTCAGGTCATTCCTGGCTTCTTAGAACCAAAAAAGCCTTTCTTTTATATGTGTGCAGCGTGTACGTGAGTGTGGGAGGGATGGCAGGACAACTTCCTACTAATCCAGTCCTTAAGTCACCCTCCTCTTTGCAAGCACCAGGTGATAATCTTAATCCTGCTCTTGGACAGGATGCCACGTGATAATGAGACTAAAGTGAACCCAGTATATGTTCAGACATACCTTCAAAATCAGTCTGTCAAGCTGCCAAAAGTGGGCCAAATTAGTACACAATTTTTACTCGATATTTCAATATGCTAAAACGTATTAAGAAAATATGCAGAGAGAAAAACTAATGCAAAGAGGTGTTTGGTACATATTATCAGAAAGATGAATTCCCTTCATCTCCTGTAGTGGAAATTTCATATGAAAAATGTTGCTTCATATTACCATGCTAATGTTTCATAAATGAAACCATGCTGTGCTAAGACAACCAATGTACTGTATATATTCCACTTTTTTTTTTTTCATCCAAATAAGAATATAAGACGCTATTCACAATAACTGAATAACAGATGGATGTAATTGTGCATTTTGAGTGACTATTTAGAGGGATTAGAGGGATCTGTTATGATTTCTTAGAATCTGTTATTTAAAATCTTTTTGTAATGCCAATGAAACACATGCACAAGAGTTTTCTTTTTTTTTATGTGTGGCAAGGGGGATTTTTCCACATTCAACATAAAAACGTATGGACTTACAGCTGCCAAATTTGAGTGGGCAGGCATGAGCATCCATAGGGAAATCCTCCAACTGCATGGGACACTCGGCTGATATGGTCAATCTGAAGAGAGAAACATTAAGATATGGTTATAGATCAGCACTGAGAATATGTTTTAGAGATCAGTTGCTAATATAAACATGCCTTAAATTATCATCACCATAGTGACAATCATCACTGCAACACTGATGATTCAATCAATTTTCTTATTGGAAATTGTCTTAAAGTAAGCTATAGGATTGACTAACGAGTGTATATTAATAGGAAGACTGAGCTTGCATGTGTTGAGAGCTTTTAGATGTATTTATAGAACAAGGGTGCCATCATGTGACAGAAGTAGGAATGCTGCCAAATCGGTGAAGTAAATCACTGCTAATTCTGGCTTTGCTCATAACCACACACACACACACACACACACACACACACACACACACACACACACACACACACACACACACCAAATGCATATTATAAACACATACATACAAATGTCATTTCCTATTCAATTATTCTCAGTTTTCATTCATGCATACAGTACAGTAGGATTTAAAAGACCTATTCTGAGCTGACAACGCCACCTATTGAAATATTTGAGGACTAAAAGAGTTTTTTTTTTTTTTTTTTTTTTTTTGGAAATATATCTGCTTTCAGTTCTGTCACCAACAAGTGAAGACTGATTCAGTTTCAGCCCAGTTAAATTATTAAATTATCTAATTATTAAATTACATAAACTAAAAGAAGTAGAAAGACTGACATACTATTTTATTGTAAAACATACTCCAATAATCTTTGTTTTATTTACTACAAAAATATTTTTATGTTTTAATAAAAATATTAATATTTTTATTACAATATTTTTTTTTACATTGTACATAAAATTACTATTGTTGTTGTTGTTGCTTTTCATCATTTTGTTTTTCATTTTAAGGGACATCATACATGCTTTCACTTCATAGAATAACTTCTGGTTTTGATTACATTTTTTTCAGTTTCATTTTCACTGTCAGCCAGTCTTTTAAATCTAAAGATTCTTAAATCAAGATACATTTACTTGAGATGCAAAATTACATCAAATATTAAGTCTTGTTTTATGTGAAATTGATTGAAATGAAGTGAGTTTATGATTAAAACAAATTAGAACAAATATCTGCCAGTGGGCTCAGAAAAAAATCAACTTAATTCAAAGGGAAGTTTTCATAAAATGTTTTAAAATAATTTTCTTATTTTAAGTATAAACTCAATTTTGCTCAATTTTTCAAGACTTTGTTTAACATTTGAATCTCAAGTAAATGTATCTTTATTTAAAGATGTTTAGATATCTGTACTGGAAAACAGGACAAAAATACTGAGGAAGATATTCTTTTTTTTTTTTTTTTTTGCATGCAATATTTTAATGCCATGACTTTATGAATTTTTGCGTTTGATTTAAGAGAGAGAAACCCTGCTTAACTTTTCCAAATAATATTTTAATAAATTAAGTAATAAAATAAATTTTAATACATCTAATAATTAAATTAAATTATTAAAGTACTGTAAATAATTGGCTTTAGTACAGTTACAACATAAAAGTAAATTACTTATTTTTGCATACATGTCGTCTTTACATATAAATAAAAATCACTATATTTCACACAGTATAAATAAGTCTTATGAAAATAGATAGTTGCCTTTATATTTTATGGTGTTCCCCACAAGGGGATCCTTGGTATCAAAAAGTTTGAAAACCCCTGATGTAGAGAAAGGTGCAGTGGTTCTGCAGTGGCTAAATCCACTGTCCTGTAGCCCCCTCTAGTGGAACACTTATGAAACAGTTTTTATTTTTATTTATTTATTTTTTAATGGTTTAACTGTATGATTTCCTGAAAAGATCTGTGGCCAAAGACATTGTGACTGAGATGGATTTTGCAACCGGACAACATTAATTCATCCTAACAGAGAGAGTACCCTTGAATCCGATAGCTGGATGTTATAGAGTATATAAATGATCTAGCATGACATTAGAAATATGAAATGGAAGCAGCATCACATAATTAATATCTCTCTGTCAAACAGCCAATGGTTTCAGGAATTTCCTGTTGCAAAGATGTATGTAACAAAGAAATGTTCATGCATCAAACAGACTCGTCCATGTCTTGTTGCATAAATTCTATTTAAATCGATGTCCAAAGTCTACTGCTAAAGAAAGTCATCAGCAAGGCCATTTAGCAAAGCAATTATATGAGATCAAGTCTGATCATAGCTAGCATTACCATAATGAGAACAGGATGGCTGGCTCATTATGCCACCCTGTGGCCATTAAGCCCTCCCTTAACGTCCTGGTTGGAGCCTATTCAATGCTTTGGTGTAAGCAATGCAATAAGATGTCAGCACTGACCCTCAGCTGACAGCGTAATGAAGGGCTTGATATTGCCACGGAACCGGAACTGCTTAAAACCTCCATCATCAGCAACTGAGGATGGGACCAGGGTTGAAGGGCCCGTGGTTGCATCTCTGACTGGAAGTCCTGCGAGAATGTAATTAATGGGGCGGGACACGTGAGGCGCTGTTCCTTCACTTAATCAGCACAGGGCCTTCATCTCTGACAGCTCCATGATGAATTGCTGTATTGGAAAAATCAAGGACTGTCCTCTAAACTCAACCTCCATTCGACCAGCTCACACAACTTTATCAAAACCAGCCATATGGGAGGCGAAGGGCTCGCTATGTACTTACTGAACACAGTTAGTGCTGAGGTCAGCATTGCTGGATGTGGAGACGAAATGATGTGGCACTGGGGCCTTGACAAATGGTGAGCGCTCAGAGCTTTATCCTGACGGTGAGCTTTATTTGGTCAGTGATAGCCCATTAAAGCGTATAAATTATATATCATAGAGCGTTCTATCCACCTTTTTCCTATGCCCCATGACGCTTTGTTTGAATTATGGGAGTAACTTCTGTTAAACTGTAAACAATCAGAAAAAAGGTTTGCTCTATGAATACAATAATAAGCTTTTAAAAAAAGTGGGTACAATGAAGTGACATTATTCTTCATATCCTTTAACTTTTGAACATTAAAAGGAAATTTAAAAGTGTAAAAGTATTAACAAATTACTAAAACAGACCACGAATAACCACAAAATCGTGATTATTTCCACAGAAATATTACAGACGTGTTAAATATCACTGTAGTAATATATGTCTGTATTATATAACATACGTTGCCTTAAAGGTGCCCTAGAAACAAGATGTAATATAACTCTAAGGTGTCCCTTGAACATGTCTGTGAAGTTTCAGCTCAAAATACACCGTAGATTTTTTTTAATAAATTTTTTTAACTGCCTATTTTGAGCCATAATTATATATGCACCGATTCAGTGCGCGGTCCCCTTAAATCTCCCCCCATCTCTCGACTGCCTTAACCAACATAAACAAAGTTCACACAGCTAATATAACCCTCAAAATGGATCTTTACAAAGTGTTCGTCATTCATGCCGCATACATGCATCGATTCCTGTGAGTATAGTATTTATTTGGATGTTTACATTTGATTCTGAATGAGTTTGAGGCTATGCTCCGTGGCTAACAGGCTAAAGTTAACATTACACACTGTTGGAGAGATTTATAAAGAATGAAGTTGTGTTTATGAATTATACAGTCTGCAAGTGTTTAAAAATGAAAATAGCGACGGTTCTCTTGTCTCCGTGAATACAGTAAGAAACGATGGTAACTTTAACCACATTTAACAGTACATTAGCAACATACTTAAACAAATGAGATTTAGGAGGAAACTATGGTGTTTGAGACTCACTGTATGACATTTCCATGTACTGAACTCTTGTTATTCATCTATGCCGAGGTAAATTAAATTTTTCATTCAATGGCACCTTTAAAAGCACAATATGTAATTTTTCACCACTAGAGGTCGCCTATTCAAAACAAAGGCGTAGCTTGATGATGGCGAGAGTGAGCGTCTTCACCTCACAGCCAGGGTAAAAGAATCCAATGGGACTCGGGCAGAAATCATGTTCATGGATGAGATTATTAACATTACTGTAGTATGAAGCAGAGCAGGGTGAGTGATGTTGGAGCTGAACGAGACGCTGGAGCGATTGTTAAAGAGAGACGAGCGCGACACATGCCTCGAGAGAAGCGGAACTTTTATTATGCCACAGTCGCCGCTTTCTCTTCTTCCGGTCAAGCGTATCTGTGGTAACGCAGCACTGTTTTATCATATTAGATACATTTGAGTGTGTTGAAAACGATGTTATAACATTACTCAATGTTATAACGTTCACTCTGTAGCGGTTGCTACTAGACATTTGTTGCACACTGCAGTAAGCTAGATCGATATTAGAATATCATATTAATATAATCAAGAAAACGAGATTCAAACAATAAGACTAAACGTGTTGAGCTATTATTAGTTTCTGTCTATAAATGGCTCCAAACAGTTGTACCCTTGTCTAATAAAACATGTAATATATTAAAGCATCTTTGGTGTTTCCATGGTTTCTACAAAAGTCAAACCGGAAACCGAGGGTAACGCAGGTATGATGTCATTGATAGGCGACGCACATGTCTTGGTTAAAATTGCTTATTTCTCTGGATTTAAACATTCTTGGACAAGTCAGCAAAATATATAACACTGTTCTATTTGTTTTTGAATATTTTACTCCAAAAATCTTACATATTGTGCCTTTAATCAAAAAATTGAGTGATAATAGTGATAATCTCAAAGTGCTTTCCGTCATTTTGGCTGATAACAAATACTGTTTTTACCTGCTTTAGAAACATTCCAGTAAATGCTGCTAATAGGGATTAGAATTAGAATTAAAATTACATAAAATTTAAAGCATCTGTGTGAAAACAAACCTGAAAAGAGACGTGGGGTTATGGGAGAAAAACTTTTTTCTTAGTGCATCAAAAAGATTCTTAGTGCATTCCAGTGAATTATTCATGTGATATATCGTAAATTAAATCAGGAGAGCAGACCACAAAAGCGCAGTATATGTTGTCTTTTTTTCATATTTTTACAGCAGAACACAATGAAAAAAGAAAATACTCAGGAGGAAAAGAATGCAGCGACTGAAAAGAGTTCTTGCCATAGATATTCTTGTCATACCATATCACATTAAAATACTAAGTGTTACGTTATTCTTCTGACGTCTAACAATAAAACATGAAGGGAAATTGACAGCTCATACAGTCAAACTGGCTGATAAGGATTATTTGTAGTGCAACCTTATTATTTGAAGTTCCCCAAACCGGAGTTTCCACCAATAATTCAAAATGCAGTAGGCCCCTCAGGAAAAAGGTGGATTAAAAAAAAGTGTGTATCTATAAATAATGGTGGCTGATTCTGTGCTAACACAATATTAAGATACAAACCTCAGGTGTATATAAATAATGCACAACTTAAAATACTACTTTCTTACTTACTATTTCCTTAAATATTAAAGAGATAATATTGTAATAGTTTGTGCTTTCTAATATTAGATGTACAGTATCTACCATTCAGGTTGCATATACAGTGCATGTATGTCATTGCAATATAAGGAAATTATGCTATCACTACAGGACTTTGTATTAATTTGCACATTCACAGTCAAGTAGTTGTTTGAAAAACATGGAGAATCAGATATCTGTGTCATTACAAAGTGGTATTTTTAACAGTTATTTACATAGACAAGAATATAAACAGATAATAATTTATTAATAGATATTAACACATTTAAAGGTGAAAAAGAGGATTTTTTCGTCGACTGAGAAACCAAAGACTGTTACTGAGTTTTTGAAATGAGCGCATGCCTAAGAACAACCCCTCTCCTTCAAAGGAACGCCTCCCAAAACTCGTAAACACTCGTATTGGAACACAAGTGTTTACCACCGGCATTCGCTGTGTTGTGTTAGTGGATTCATTATGTCGGACTCACCGCAGGTAACTCATAATCTGCAGTTGTTACTCCTGTCTCCTGACAAAAACATCACATGTGGCGTCTGTGGAGTGTGGAAAGTTACTGGAGTGCGCAGTCGCGCTCGTCTCTCACAAGGAACGTCATGGCAGTGATTGACAAGCCAGAGGGCCAATCCGCGCATGTCTCTCACAAGGAACGTCACGGCAGTGATTGACAAGCCAGAGGGCCAATCCCCGCACGTCTCTCACAAGGAATGTCATGTCAGTGATTGACAAGCCAGAGGGCCAATCGTTTACGCGATGATCGCGTAAACGATTGGCTAATGTTTTTAAGGCCCTACCTCCTGCACAGATGATGTGTATTAATATTATTCCTTTCAGTGCACCAAATAAATAGTCTTTTATCAGTTAGTAAAGACAGTTTCAAGTAATATTGCAAAAATGTATAAAACAAAATATCCTCTTTAGCACCTTTAAGATCGCTTACTGAAAAACTCATATTGGTCAACCATTAATCTGAATAGTGAAGCAGATGTGTCCCCCTTAACGTTTATGTTGATTATGACACTGTGGTTTTTATTTATAAAAATAAAAATTAAAACCCTGTTGTTTTATTATCATATTTTAAAATGTTTTTTTTTTTTTTTTTTTTTATACTTGCAATTTTTACAATACATGTTTGCCTACTGCACCATTTTTCTCAACATCAAACTCAAGCTAAGCAGTTATTTTCAAAACATGGCAGATCCTTCAGAAGATTTGACAGTTTCTAGAACATCTCCCTTTTGTTCGGTCTCATAACCTCCTTTTTAACTCTAATAAAAGCCTGTAGACTGCATTCCACTTTTAGAATGTGGGTGGTGAAACTGTTTTGCCCTGCTTTTCATGGCAGCTAAGGTGCTCCTTTCCATCTCAGCAAGAAAAAAAAAACAACCTTACTGCTGATCACTTTTCCGGAAACAATGTGTGCATTAGTGAGTGGTAAAAAGCCCTTTTAATGGTTTGCACTGTTAGGAAATGCAACACTGGGCAGAGTTTATTGTAGGCAAGCTACAATAGCTCCACCATTGATTTCTAAATGACATGCTCCAAGTCATTTCCTCTCAGAGTCATTAATGTTTGATTGATGGTCTCATTCAATCTACAGTCTAAAAAGCAGCTCTATCTAAGGCTTTATCAATTGAATAATTTTGTAATATGTATTTGGTCTCACAATATACATCACAATAAAACCGAAACAGCAAAGCTTCGCAAATGAGAAAGGAATGTGTTTTGTGTAAATTAAATGATCCATGTTCTTTGCCTTTTTAATTTATTTTATATTACTTTAGCCCTACTACATGAAATCTAATTGTTACCACTATGGAAAACTCTGCAAATCCCGCATTGCATTTGAATTTGGGTTAATAAAAGATAATAACTCATTATATAATGGATCATCATAACTGTAACCTCGGAGAATAAAAATTACTAATACATAACCACCACAATCTAAACACTATTACGATTGTGCGCCTCAAAATTCAGCACTTAAACAAGCAGGTTGTACTATAGAGAAGATTTAGTATTGATGCCATTTCGAGAACAACAATAGCAGCTTTTATACAGCACTAACACAGCAGTGCACAGCACTTGGCAGTAGATTGTTGCTGATGATAGCTTGGAGAGCAGAAACTGTGTGTATGTGATTGTAAGTGTGTGCATGTGTGTGTGTGTGTTCTCTCGCTGTACCCTGGTACTGCGAGTAATGGAGCAGACAGTCTGTGAAGAACAACTCAACAACAGGGGCATAAAACATACAGCAAAATCTCTTCTGTTTTCTCTTTTTCCTTTGTTTCTGTCTCTCATTTTGTCTCACCCCCCGCTTACTTTCTTTTCTCTGGAACACCCTTAGGTTGAAAAACCCTTGGATGACTGGTCTAAGGCATAAAAAAAAATAAAAAAATAGATACAGTAGATACATTTTCTAAAGAAAATGTATGTGAAGTTTCAACAAATTTTGAATCTGCCTCTATGTTATTGCACGGTCCACAAGTAGAGCCTTTGGGGCATCAGCACACTAACCAAAGTCAAAAGATTTTTTTTAAATTGTGAATCTTACTGGCTAACATAAATGAGGTTTAGTCAAAAGTGCAAGAATGTAATTAGTCTTGTTTGCTTCTGTAATGATAGACTGAAAATTACAATACAATCTTTTTTTTTTTTTTTTTTTAAGATTTTGCAGTGTACCGCATTCCATAATTTTCCAGCAAAAGTGTTTATGAATTAATTGCTGTTTTCTACGGAGCCCCATACATGACATGCAGGGAAAAAATAGTAGGCTAAATCATGCACACAATTTATTATTTAGTTCCCTCGTTTTATAAATCATGTGCAAACTGCGCATGATTTAGCAAATTGAGCAACGAAATAGTAAATCGTGTGCAGGATTTAGTAAATCGAGGTAACAAAATAGTAAATTGTGCGCACAATTTAGTAAATCAAGGGAACGAATTAGTAAATCGTATGCAAAATACTTTTTTTTTTCATCTTGCATGTCATGAGTGGGACTCATAGTCGTAGTCGTACAGTATACTCGTAGTTTACGGTATAATTATAATAGCTGTATAATTTTCAGCTTTTTTGTAAAGAAAAGCTTAAATTATTATTTTTTATTTAAAAAAATAATTAGTTTAAAAAAGGGAATATAATATGTTTAATAATAAATATGAATTAATGCATCAAAAAGTAGTAATTATTTAAATTATAAATATAATTTTTTTTTTAAAAAATGAAAAAAAAAAAATATATAAATTTGTATTTTTGTGTGTTAGGGCTTGTAAAAATGCCGGCAGGGCATAAATAAACAAACAAACACACAAACATTACTGCTGAACCCTGCCTAGGGGCCTGAAAGACCCTACATATGGCCTCAGGATATGAGGTACCAAATCAAAAGAGCCCACATTAAAAGATTCTATGATATTCTGAACCTGAGAGATGATGCTTCTGATCCCTTTTCAATGTAAGGCTATGTGAATTCTTTGCCTGTTGGTAAAATCACTGTGATTGTGACACTGTGTAGTATCATTTAAGTCTATAGCATAATAAGAGCAAGAAGAATTTTGTCTGTGAAATATAAAGAGAATAAATAAGCATGAGGAACCACTAATAAAAACAACAAAGAAAAAAGTGTGTCCTCTTGTGAGAAGATGAAAAAGTACAGAGAAAAAGCTTTAGCAGGGGGCAAGCTGAACATTCCCACTGAGATAGTACGATGTGGAACATGAGATGCTGAGTACAGCGGGAGCCGAGCTCATGTGTGCTTAACACATCTGTCACATGGCAGAGGGTTCAGCAGTGCAAAACAAGGGTGAGGAGGCCATGAATGAGTTGAAGGTTAAATGTATGGCTGCACTACCCATAACTAATCTAATCCATCCGTGCAGACAGCAGTTCATATTGTGAAATGACAAGGCATTGTAGCTTAAACTGGTACCTCATGGTGTACAGCAATGTTCCATCATCCTTTAGTCTCAGAAGCTTGTTGGGCGTAGTCATGTTGTGAGCAATGGATTTTTTGCCATTAAGGAAAAAGGTGTCAGGTGTCCAGATGTTGCTGGCCAGCAGGTTATTCAGAGGTAGCATCTCCATTGGCCCTTTGAAACACAAACGCTCATCTTTCCAGCTTTGACGGAAAAACACATCAATGGTGTATTCCTGTTCAAAGGAAAATGTTCATTTAGTGTGCAGCAGAAGGCAGGGTCGTCGTGAGGGACCCCAGGCCCTGTGATGAGGAGGAGGGGCCCACTAAGGCCTCCCCATAAACTTTTTCTCTAGGGGCCCATGAATTACAGCGACGACCTTGCCTGAAGGCAAAATCAAATGTGCCACATGACTGAATATAAAAATTAACAATAGTTTCATTCATCAGATCATACTGTGACCTACCTAAGATACTGCATGCAGAATTTCAGGAAATGTTGCAGAGGTGAAGTAATGTTACAGATGGAGTCAGGATTTAATGAAGGGGGTCTTGATGAAGAGTGATCTCAGTTGGGAATTTCCAGCTGTAGAGGTGAATGAATGGTGTTTCATCATGAAAAAAAGAATATGGTTTAAATACTTACCATCTCAGTATCTGACACTGGCCCAAAGCTGGTGACAAATATGTTGGTCTTAATTTCAGTCACTTTCTCTGTAAAGTCACAAAAAGGTGATTTATTAGATTAAGTTTAGTTTTGGATGTTATATATTTATCCTATAATTGAAATTCTGCATATATATATATATATATATATATATATATAGAGAGAGAGAGAGAGAGAGAGAGAGAGAGAATTTCTAATAAAGTATAAATGGTAACACTTTACAATAAGGTTTCATTTGTTAACATTAGTTAATGTATTAACAAACATGAACTAACCATGAGCAAATACAGTAAAAAAAATTTTACTGTATTTGTTAATCTTTGTTAACATTAAAGTTAATAAAAATACAGCAGCTCATTGTTTGTTCAAGTTAGTTAACAGCGCATTAACTAATGTTAACAAATACATCTCTTGATTATAATAATGTATTTGTTAATGTTGAAATTAACATTAACAAAGATTAACAAATGCTGTAGAAGCGTTGTTGATTATTAGTTCATGTTAACTAATGTAGTTAACTAATGAACCTTATTGAAGTGTTACCATATAAATATATATATATATAAATAAATATATATATATATATATATATATATATATATATATATATATATATATATATATATATATATATATATATATATATATAAGTAAATAGTGTGTGTGTGTGTCTGTCTGTGTATACACACACATACATACATATATAGTCAATAAATGTATAGAATTTTTATATTATATAAAATTTATGCAGAATTTCCATTAAAGTATGCATTGATTCACCCACAATATTTCTGTTTGTTGCATTCATTTTAAATGAAAAGCAATTAATTTCAGGCTCATGACTGCACTTTCCTTCTCAAAGCACTAAATCCATCATTTGTCAATTGACATCATGTTGCTGCTGCTACAGTTACGAGATGTGCTACCTTGAACTCCCTCACATGGAAACAAAGCAGCCTTATTCTCTTTCTCTGCCATAATGGCATGCTTTCGACCTCTGAGAACAATGAACCTGCACCTTTTGAAAAGAACGATAGCTTTCAAGGTCAGCAGCAACATTCATATCCCTTCTCTATCCCACCCCCTCTCTCTCTCTCTCTCTCTCTCTCTCTCCATCTCTCTGTCTCTTGCAAGAACACTGTAATTGCAAGTGCCGGGAAATAGTGGCCGTTTGATTTTCACAGAGGACCAGGCAATTTCAGTGATCTCTTCTGCTCTGTGCAAACATCTCCTGTATGAAAACACAGATTCTTTTTTGTAGTTTTTTTTATGTACTTTTCTTCACAGTTAATGGATTGAATAGAAGCAGCATCTCTCCCTCTCTCTCTCTTTTTTTTTTTTGAAAGTCCTTCATGCTGCTGGTCACGATGGAATGTGCAGGCGTTCTCTCTGTTTTTCAAAAACCATCTGCCTTTATCTGAAGACATCTATTCACAATAACTACCGGAGGTCAATGCCAGACATAAATTGCCCTAATATACAAAGAAAAAAAAAAACACCTCTCACTAAATCACAATCTTGCTACAGATTGTTTTTTTTTTTTTAAATGAAAATGGTATCTAGGCAGAGTTTACCTCCAAGCCCAGGTCGCAGTCTGTTATCGTAGCCATCCAGCAATCCATCCAGGATTCGTGTAAATACTGTGATGTTATCATTGAGCTCTGACTCTTTAGGAGTCCCTGTAGTAGACTGGGAAAGGCTGATGCACAAGACCCCACAGATAATTAATAACTACATGTATTAGTTCCCATACATTAGGTGACCACACTGATAAAATGGTCTGGAAAATGTGCATTCTTAAGATACGTATCAATAGACATACATGTATACATTAATTGACCCCTGCAATTAACTAGAAAATAATATGAAGTCAATGAGAAATAGAAAGTTACATTAAACATGTAATCTACCTCAGATGGCAGGTGAAAGTTATGAACAAAACACCGACCCACAGACTTCTCATTTTGGTGCTGCAGTGTGGTCCATATCCCATACCTGCAAAGAGTCCAGCATATGGAGTCATTCATACAAGCATGGTAATCTGACCATTCTCCATGAAACTGAATTATTCATTAATTTAAAATAAATTAAGAAGGTAAGATATAAATAGATGTGCATACAAAATCCCTAAAATAGGATGATCAGTAAACTTAAAAACAATAAATATAATTAACCAAAAGTGTTGAACAAACAAAAATTGGGATAGGTAAATTGGGACACTTTTTCATTATTTATTTTAATAAAAATCGTAAAAATCATAATAATAATAAAAAAGTAATAATAATTCAAAAATAATTTATTTGACAATTTCAGATACTATACAAGTTATGCTATTTGAATTTTATGAATCCGTTCTGTCAAGCAACCATGTTTTGTGCTTTTCCCTTGAATGCCAATTTGCAATATTTCTTTCAACGTGATGGTTTGTAAAAAGCTGTAGGAGCGCTGAGTTTGCAGCAGCTGTAAAGCTTAGTTTTAACAGCCTCTGGCGTATAAACTTGTCGAACGTTTATAGTGAGTCCTACAAAGCAGAGTTGTGCAGAGATAGTGTACAGTAAAAGCATCGTACCTTACCTTAAATACCTGAATGGTGCAGTAGATCCACGTTGATAAAAAATGGCAATGAATTCCTTTTGAGCAAAATCCCGCAACGTTCAGCTTACAGCAGTAGTATGATGCGTTGTTCTTCAGATATATCCAGTCTTAACCATACAGGCTCATTGTTCTGTCCTCTTTTACGATTCAGTGACTGAACAACCGCTGCAGAGCATCCCTTCCTTTCCCCCGCATCCCAAAGAGCTCTTCATCACTCCTAAATCCAATTGAACGACAGTAACCAGACAGCCCTTAAAATAGACTTTGTATTCTCTCTTCCCCTATTCTCCCTCTAGTCAACACATTCCCTTTAACAGACCATTACTTTTCCCCCTTCTTTCCTCTGTGGTAGCCTAGCACGACATCTCAACGCTTATCTGCGCAACCGTTCACGCGTTACAGAGTTTAACAGGATTCTCCGCTTACCGGGTCGCCAGTTCGGACGTCCGTTGCTCTCCTCACTCTAGTCTCTAGCCCGACTGTCACTCTAGTGGCATTTGTTCGTGTTTGGGACCAAAGTAATAGGACGTCACCTCCGCTCGCGCTACATAATTAACCCCCGAGGGAAATTTAAGCGGCCGTTGGGTTTTGAAACTTATCTTGTTTGAGCTTATTCAGAGAAAAGCGCGATTACCCCGTCGCCGGCGCGCGGACGCTAAAAAATGAGTGGATTTCCCAACAGTTCTGCTTACTATGCATTTTGCGCGCGAGCGTTTACCCTTAGGCAGCCCCCCTGCGCCAGGCTGTTTAATGAAGACTGGCTTTCTCTACATGAGGATCATATCTCCACTGGGGATATTTAAGGTTTAAAAGTATCAGTTTTGCCCAATTATAACGGGTTGGAAATTATAGAATAGTCCTGCGTATAAATGAGTTAAAATATATGAAGTCTAGGTAGGCTATATAAAGATATCAAGGTATCAGTCAAATATACATAATATTGATTTGGTAGGACTATATAAAAATGGTTTGAGAGCAAGTATTGTTTTCTAAGAAACAGAATGGAGTAGTAATGAGGACAGCCATCAGAGGGAACTCTAATCCCATTTTTTTCTGATGCTGATATCACTGCAGTGTCTCAAGTCAATAAATGAAAACCTTAAAAAGCTCTACCTGCTCCAATTTCATGTTGTGCATAAGTGAAAAGAACTTACTGAACTAGTTTCTTTGTAATGACACATTTTATGCTTATTTGGGGTGACAAGACAACTGGGAAAAAACATCACAAAAAAAGTGTTACTACTATTCTAGTGATCATGCAAAACACTATAAATGCATTAAGATTATAACTTCAAAAATAAACAAGCATGTGTATTAAAGAATCTCAATAAAATGCATACACTATGGGTAATTCACGTTAAAGGCGTTACATCAATTTACAGCAAGAAAATCAAAGAAAGTCTTTTTAAATTAAACATCTGCTTTGGGCTGGCTTTAATGGTCACAGTGCTATCGAAAAAAAAAAGAAAAAAAAACATGCATTCGTTAGGACAAGACTGATGAAGATAGCACAGTTAGTTTGTTGAATAAGCATAATGTGATATTGTAGTAATGTGATTTGGGGATTTGCAGCGCTTTTGTCTGACTGCTGATTGACTCCATTGATGTGCACTCCAGAGATTTTCACACAAGAGCAGCTGTTACATCTACAGTCCACCTGTGTCCTGCGAGCATCTGATAAACCTGATCTAGTTTATTGTGTATGTGCACATGTTAAATGGAGCTTGAATAACTAAGATCACTAGAACGACACAAAAGCAGCCTGTTTGAACCCAAGACATACTGTATGTTATGTGATATATTTGGTCATGTTTTTTGGGATTCTTTTTTTACTCTACGCAATCAGAAACATCACAACTGTTAGAGAGTGTGTAGATTCCAAAAATAGTAACATGGCATTGAATGATGGGAATAGTAACATCACCTCCCTTTCTGTTCTGTTTTGCAGGAATGCTGTGGATGGGAATAAAAAGCTGTTTGCAATCTATGACACAAGGTGAGTTACACATTGTGTATGGTAAATACAAAACAAGTAAATTAAATATGACATTTTGAAGTAGAAAGACTGCAATAGTATTTTCTTGTAAGACTTACTCCAATAATCTTTGCTTCCTCCACATTGTCTACTGCATGTTGTTAACGTCTCAGGATGCGTCCATGCATCTTTTCCGGATTATCGCAGGGGTCTGAATTTTTCAATTGGACATTACGAGTAATTTTGCAGAGTTCTGTCTCAATCTAAAACAAATCAGACCCACAGTGTCAGCCACGTACATACATTATTCATTCAGTACAGAGCAATATTCACTCCATCCAGAGGATCTATTTATCTGTGTCCATTTAATCTGGAGGGGGTGGTGGGGGCGTGCGGAGGAGAGAGGTCTTCTGCATCTGCAATTTGACACAAATGGAAGGAAAAACCCTTTCAGTGGAAACCAGTATAACCATGTTTTTATTCCCCTCTTGGTGATACTACCTCACCCCTATATAGTAGATTAGAAAATTGCTTTTATAGTGGGCGAAATAAGGCAAAGTGCCTTGTGAACTTGTGAACGTGGCCTTTTACCTCACAATTAGAGAGGTCAGGGGACACTGGTCATTTTAAAGGCAGAGACAGGATCATAGTGAAAGGTTCTAGTCCTCCCACAGCCTGTTTGACTAGTGTTACTTTAAAGGCAATCTACAGCATTAACAGCATTTGGCTTGGTGTGTGACCATGACTTGGTGCCATTTGCTCAGCCCACACACTGAGGAGCCTTTGCATTTGCAGATGATGTGTGAGTGGAGTGCTTTGTTTGGATGATGGGATGTGGGTGTGTGTGGGTAAGTGCTGTTCAGAGCTACCCTCGCTTTCTATCTCTCTCCTTATAGTAGCTGCTCTTGATAAATGTTTATGCTGCAAGAAGCATAGAAATCATTCCAGCTACATGTACAGCTATAACAAAAAAAAATCTTAGAAACTTTTTTTTTTTGCAACAATATTCAGTACATCATACTCTATTAATGCCAACGGAATATTAAAAGGTGCAAGGGCACTGACTGAGCATAATTTTGAAACTTGAAATTTTAGTTCTGTACAGAAAGGGTTGTTGCAAATTTCAGAACTAAAGAATTTGCACCCTGCAAATCCATGAGTTTGGAATTGACCACACACAAAGTTAAACTGTAAATTAAAATGGAATGATAGGTAAAGGAATTTACTTTTACAATTCAAGGAAATACGACAACGGGAAATGAAGTGCAATTTCCCTTTCCAAAAAAGTTGCAAAATTTCAATACAGATATCAGCATTCAAGAACTTAATAATCTTTACTTGCCTAGTTAAAAATATTCTTAGAATGTCAATTTTAAGTTATTCAGTTTTGAATGGTTACCCTGGTACAGACAGAACCAGCTGTCCTAAAATAGATTAATATTTGTTAACAGTTCTAGATATCTAGATAATATAGTCCTAACACTTTTTCAGGCTGCAGATCAAATGCTAAATGTTGCCACACTACAGAGTAGTATGTACAGAGAGCTGAAAAAAAGAAGCATCTCAGTGGAGTCTCAGCCCTTGCCTCTAAAGCTTCTGAAACAGTACCAGGAAGCACAGCCACATCCCTCTGCATGAGGCATCTGCTTCTAAAAGCATTAGGCAGGCATCAGTCCACACGTCTAATGCAGCTTGAGAAATTTAAGAAGGCCACTAACTTCAACCACTGACCATGTAAAATCCACCAACTGCTCCTTTAAACAACCTTTCAATCAGAACAATGCAGACCAGTTTTGAACACAGGTCAAATTAACAGGATTAGTTTGATTAGTTTTTAAAGCTTGTTAGAAGCCATTACACTTTGGCTTAATCTCCAGCAGACTGTCAAGCTTCACTGAAAATCTGATTATGTATAATAAAATTGTCTGGAGGCTCAATGGAGGAGCCTTAATATCCATTGATGGGGAGTGGTAGTGAGAACAAGTAATATATCAGATTGATTGTATCACAGAAGGTGTCAATAAAGCAGCATTTTTCTTCTTCCACTCTGTGCTATGATGTACTATTTATCACTATTAGCGTGCATGTACAGTACAGGAGGTGTTCCTATAAATGTAATGTTCTAATAAAATTATAAAGCACTGCCATTTGATACCACCATACCTTGATGTACTGTGCAGCTGAACTTATCTTCTCAGAATGAGAAAGATTAGCCTACTAGTGTCTATAACTCTCAAATGGAAGGAATGAGCTGAGTAGCTACTTAATTATGACAGAATTTTTTTTATTATTATTATTAGCACACCTTAAAGGCGTTTTTTTTAAAAAAAAAAACAAGTTTTTAATAATATATGTATTTCATATCTATAAGAAAGTGATAATGGTTACCTAAAGGTAAAATGTTTATTAGCCATGTTTTAACCATGTTTATATGGTTACCTACTCGAGAATTTTACGGCTAGTGCGATTTTTCCGCATTCTTGATGCAAGAGATTTTGCGATTTACTGAAATTTTGTTGAAAATTACTGATGACATATCTATTTAATAAATATATATACTTACGTACAGGGACGTGCACAGACATTTTGGGGGGCAGGGGCTCAAATGGAAAAAAGGGCACTTCTCATATTTATTTATTTAAAAAAATAACAAACCCTTAAATATATTAAGACAACTCTGACTTCTCTTACACTCACGCAATTGTTTTATACTCCACAGATTTCTACAAAATAATTATTCACATATAGAGACCATGTTCTTCTTTAGTATTCACTAGGTTTATCACAAAAGAAGTCAACAACTATTTTCAAGTAGCTATATATTTAGAATAAATGACTGCACCAAGGAGAGGGACATAGTTTCACTAATAATTTGTTTAAATCAATAAATCGTTTTAATTTTTTTGGTGTTATTGGAATACTTTGTTCATGAAGTGGACAATTTTAATATTTTGGTCCATTTTTGCTGCCATGTCTTAATGGAAAGAAAACTTAGGCTAACCCTAACCCTAACCCTACACATTTAGATGGTGTTTGTTTTAAGCCTACTGCCATTCATCTGTCTGCATTTGTAGATTTATTCTAAATGAACCAAAACAAGCTAATCTGCATATTTAAACACATCAATGTTTGTTTTCCTGAACAGTTAATGCTTAATGCATTATGTATTATAACAAATGCCTGCAGAGGGCGCCAAAAGTCTGCTGATTTTTGTTGTTAGACAGCACAGCATGATCAAATCCACGATCAAAGCTAACCATGATTAAAAATATATTATTAGTTAAATAATAATATTCGGCCACTTCTTTGAGATAGAAATACTACAGCCACTTTAATTTCTTCAACAAAAATATGTGGACTTCAAACATGCAAAGACAGAGCGAGGGTTTAAACGTTTATTGATGTATTATCCTGTATAAGCATAGATTTAAGAATAGCAAAATACAGCTAATGCTGTATTATGATTTTTAAATAGTTTTAACAAATCATGCATCCTTAGAAAACTGTCTAATAATGTGGTTCATGGATGCTTCTCTTCTGGTATTGACAGCCTAACCGATATCTTCACCATGGTTCAAAACGCACTGCATAGCACAGTAAAATAATTGAACTTATAATATAACATAAATTACTATCAAATCAGGCAGATGCGTTGATGGTGGTCAAACTATTAATGCAGCGTTACATGTATAAATAACCCTTAAACAGCCAAAACTTTCAGGTTTGTGAACATAGACTAGCCTACCTGAAAGAAATGCAAGGGATGGATCTAGGACTTTTTACTTTTTCACTTCTCATCACCAGACAGCGGTTGCATTTTCGCGGGAATAGTTGTTACAAGTTCTCAGCCAGCAGCAAACTCGAGGTGAGGTGGGGCGGGGCGCGCGAGCGTGCGTGCGTGCGGGCATGAATGGCGTGTCGCAGAGTGAGGGCATCTGAACTCGACAAAGCCGACCTGATATAGTATTTTTTTTTTCTTGTTTTATTCAGTAAATATATTTGTTTGACAGGGAAGCTGTGGGCAAACAGGAATATATATTAATTTATTAAAAAATAAATTAATTTTAAAAAAGCACCCCAGAAAAAAGGGCACTTTCTCTCGAGGAAGAAAAAGGGCAGGTGCTCAAGCCCCTTTTTTGTCTATGTGTGCACGTGCCTGCTTACGTATATCTAAAACGAATCAACTGTTTATGGCCCCTCCTCAATCATTCTTTGGTTTTGACTTCCTGTCTTCCAATCAAGGTAAAGCCCCAAACATGTTTACATTTCCTGCACTTGAACAGCAAATGATGAATTTACAACGCAAGAAGTTGTGATTTGGTCATCATCCATGCGGATTTGTTGTAGCCAGGCTGCTTTCTCCTCACAAAGATTTTTGATGTAGGAGCAACGGCAAGAATTCACCAGCTTTTTAATAAATCGCCTAAAATACTCACCGTTGCTCTCCATGAACGAAAAGTTTTGGAAACCATTCCCAGTCATTCATTTCGACGTTTACTCGCGTGTATATACACCTTTTCTACTAGATAACAAAGCCCAACGAAACAACACCGGTGTTTTGGTGTGCTATACAGTCCAGTTTTTTTGTTTGAACTGACATTCAAAAGAGTTATTTCGATAAACTCCGTACTACACACAAAACGGCGTAGCTTGTGGAATGTCACGTGACCACTTTACTTATAGTGAAGTCCTCGTGCTCACATGTCAATTTCATCACACTCCGGTAGACTCGGTCATCATTTTCGAAATCAGTAGCCGAAATTTCAGTTTCAGTTTCCAATTCTCACATTTTCCCGAGCGAACATCTGATAACAAAGCGTATTTTTTGTTGGGAAAATAAGTCATAAGACCTTGCTTATAGCTGAAACAAAAAAGAGGCGTAAGACTGAGACTTCAACAGAGGGTGTAGATTCGGGACAGCACAGCTACGAGCGTCAAAACCGAAGGATGGAGATCTGGCTGTGCCCCAAACACCGACTCCCCTGCTGCAAGCTCCGGTAGTGTCTTGGGCAAAATGCATTGTATTCACCGAGCACCTAACCAAATAACGCAGTCTCCGCAAGAACGCGAAAACGCGGATCGCAGCGATTTGTTTACGCGTGTTTGACAGTAATTGGAGTTCTTTAGCAAAGACCCACTGATGGAATAACGTAACCTGTTACCTACGCAAGGAAACCTTACAACGTCCGTTTTGTCGCTCGATTCCTTGTCTGATAGAGTATAAGGAATGTTTGGAATACAGAAACGAAGGCTGTTTGGTGTTCTTTCATTACCGGTAATTGTGGCAGTGATGTGCTGTGCTCAAAGGTAAGAAGAGCTGGTGGAGACCATGGCGCGAGAGCATAGAAGTCCTGGGCTTTAATATGACGGAATAACCTTCTTTATTATTTCTTTACAGCGCCAATGAACCAGGAAACATGTCTTTTGTCAAAGAGACAGTAGACAAGCTTTTGAAAGGCTATGACATTCGTCTTCGACCAGACTTTGGAGGTATGATGTGGCTCACTTCGTTAATTCTTACTTTTAATGTTACATAAGTATTTAAAATAGTTTTAACTATTGATATAAAATAAATAAATTGTTTAGGTTAACTTGAGGATTATGTTTTTCTTCTCATTTAAGGTGCACCAGTGGCGGTTGGCATGAGCATCGATGTGGCAAGCATAGACATGGTGTCTGAGGTCAACATGGTATGTCTGTTTCCATCTTTAACTAGTTATCAAACCATTGATAAGTAGCTTTTGGACGTGTCCTGTGAATTTGTAAAAGAACTTTCCATGGTGCTGTCCATGGTGCTGAAACCACATAGCTTAGTGTCTTCTGCCTGTGAGTGATAGAGCTTTCCTCAATCTGTTTTAGTGCCAAGGTCCAGTAAGGGAAGTGTTTTTAAAATTAAAATCCTGCCAGGACTTTATCGTCGAGGATGTGGTGTTTCATCATGTTAATGCTTTTGCCGTGCAGATCAGCACCAGCAGATCACTTCCAATGTCAGATGATAGCTTTTATTGTGATTTGAATTTAAAAAAAAAAAAAAAAAACTTGAAAAATATCCCACGTTTTAGGAATAGAAACTGTAGTGCATGGTGCATTTTGAGTCAATACAAGTTTGTATTCTGTACTGAGGTGTTTACAATTCATGAATACATGGTAAACGAAGTTAAGAAGTTTTATTTGGAGCATAGTTTTGGCTGTAGAACTCATGCAGATTTGATTATACCTGTACGAAACATTGTATCAAAAGTCCTCAGTGGTCCACATCAGAGTATGAGACAGAGTTGTCTCCATGGCGACCGTGTCCATTTCACATTCATGAATATGCAGATAGGTTAGCCCTCTCACCTGGGCACTGAAAGGAGGATGCTGTCAGCTTAGAGTCCCACAAGCGGATGGACACATATGCTAAGGACACAGCTTGACTGTGACACAAGAAGTGATCATCAGTCACCTGGACCTGTGTTTATTCACTTGTAAAGTTGATAGAGACTGACATGATGAAATTGTCCAGTATCTGTCCTCATCTACAGTACATAGCATGATATATCAGACAATTGTCACAAGCCCAACGAAGGATTTTCAATTTTTCAATATTGTATTCTTTATGACAATCGTTATGTCTGATCTCAGATACTTTGACTTTGATTCGCCCTGCCATTGTGTCAAATCAGAGGATGTGTGTGCTAGAGATTTGATATGTTACTTTACCTTTTTAAGACTGCCACTGATCTTACTTTTTAAAGGTGAGAGTTTGAACAAGGTGCACTAATCCTAGATTAACCCCAAAACAGAGCTCAGAGCAGTGAAAGTCACACAACCCATGCACCAATTGTACTCTTACAACTTGAAAAATCAGCCTAGATAGTTTTTCATTTTGAATATGCTAAACTGAAATTTAGCAGGTTGTCCAGATTAAAGCTACTTTTGATTTAGTTCTATCTGTAAGAAAAAACTCCAAACTAGTTATTGCATCATTCTTCACTTGTCGTCATGTGAGATGTGCTGCTCTGATTGGAGCTGTCTGTAATGCTATGCCACTCAGCCCAACTGTTCTTCCCACATCTTTCCTTTTACTCACTTCTCCCACTCACTGTAGAATTGCATTGATCAGTGCATTTTTGCAATATTAAGATCATTAATAATTAACCATGGCCACACTTAGTCTTATCAGGTATGTGAATTATTCACTATAGCCACATTTAGCATTAGTTCTCCTGTGGAGTAAAACTGACCCTGTCAGCATGAAATATTAACTCAATTTGTAGCCGAAATCAACAGTGCTGCAGACATTAGCCCGGTTGATGAGGTTAGCCATGTGACTGAACTTAGAGCGCTTTCACAGGAAGTCTAATGGTAAGGTAATCAAGCAGACGCTAACAGGATTTTCCAGCCTAAGAATGGTGTTTGCTCTTTACAGATTAGTTATTTCTGTATAATGGATTAGCTTTCTTTAGAGGTACAAATTAGGATTACTTGGCCTGTATTGTTAATAGCAGTGATCCAGGGAGGGTGAGGACAAGAATGTGTGTGTATGTGTGTGGCGGGGGTTGGCTCAGCTCAGCAAAGCTCAGCGCAGCCCAGCACAGTGGGGATATCAGGGAAACCTCTGTGCACAGTAGGGATTACAGCAGTCCGTGTGATTATTATTCTGTGAGACAGTTAAGCATCCAGGGAATGACAGGAATAGAGAGCAATATGAAACTTTACCCGTACAGGCATATCCGAGCATGCAGGCACACACGCTCCGCCTGCATACATGACTGCTTATGCAGACCGTATGGAATAGTTCAGCTCTCTTGAGATTATCTTTGAAGTGATATGATTGAGAGTGTGTATGCTGGTGTGAGAAAGGAAAAAAAATATATTAGTATTCATTCATATATGCATCAAAATTGAATGACTACTTACCAAAAGTACTGTTTGTGAGAAGGAAAATGAATTGTAGATGCATACAGCCGAAATCACAGCGTCACATGTATAGGAATGTTGCTGTCCTTGATGCTTTGAGAAGGATTGTGCATATTTTGAGATACTGACATACGCTGGGAACACACTACTGGATTTTCAAAATTGTCCGATCGCTGCTCTTCTCATGCTACACAACGGTCTGGGGTACCATTTTGTTGCTGTTGTGTGCACACTACACAACAGATTGGCGACAGGGAGTCAGACATTACACATTTCAATAGGAACAATTGCCGCTTTACAGAAAATGCATGTGTCTACATTACAATTTAGAGTTATTTGTTATCAAAGGTGACTGTGTCCAAGTAATGTATGTACATATACAAATCACACAGTTAGCTAACATCATGTATTAATTATAGGCAGAAACGATGAGCTCATTGAAGTAATCATTACAAGTTGTGAACATAATGATTATAGAAAAATTAGGATAGGTGCATGTTGATTCAGAGTTTGCGTCATCTGTAGTCCTCGCAGGGGTCGGAGTTATCTCTTTACATGTGTTGGGCACCTATCTCGGGATAGGCATCCCGAGATAAAATAGAAAAACAAATGGAAAGTAATTAGCGTAGCTGCTGTTCATAACATTTCAAGCAAAGATAATCATGCATTTGATCTGATATAACTGGAGTACAAGGTTATGAGATGTATTTTGTGAATGCTTGGCTAAAATGATATGTCTTTAGTCTAGATGTAAACTGGCGCAGTGTCTTTGAGCCCCGAACATCATCAGGAAGGCTATTCCAGAGTTTAGGAGCCAAATGCAAAAACGCTTTCCCTCCTTTAGTCTACTTAGATATACTTAGATATACAATCAGAAGTCCAGAGATTTGTGATCTTAAAGAGCTTGATGGATTGTTGGGCGATAGAAAATATACAGGAGCTAAATCATTAAGGGCCTTATAGGTCAGTAGCAATATTTTGTAATTGATATAGAAATTAATAGGTAACCAGTGTAGAGATAATGTTATATGATCATATTTTCTTGACCTGGTAAGAACTCTAGCAGCATTTTGGACTAACTGTAGCTTGTTTGAGGATACAGGACAACCTCCTAGTAATGCAGTACAGTAATTCAGTCTAGTTGTCATGAATGCATGAACTATTCTGCATCAGATACAGATAGCATGTTCCGTAGCTACTAGCTTAGCGATGTTTCTGAGGTGGAAGACGGTTGTTTTTGTATCATATTAAATATGATTTTCGAAAGACAAGTTGCTGTCAAATATAACAATCCTTTTAAATGCAAATTGTATTCTAAGAGATTGTGCATGTTTTTGGTCCAATAAGTACTGTAATACCTCAGTATTATCTGAATTTAATAGAAGAAAATAACAGAGTGCCTAACACAGATCCTTGGGGTACTCCATAATTTACTAACGTTATCTTAGATTTTTCCTTGTTTGAATAGACAAAATGGTAATGGTCTTATAGCTACGATCTAAACTACCTTAATGCCTGTCCCTAATTTTGTAGTCAATCTAAAATTATGTTATGATCTATAGTGTCAAATGCAGCACTAAGATCAAGTTAAATTATTATTGAGATACAGCCTTGGTCAGAAGCTAGAAGGTTTTCAACTTTCTTTAGTGTTTAATGTTGCTTCTTGTTCATGAAAAAGGTCTGCAAAGTTACAAAGCACAAAGTCCACTCCAAAGGGAGTTATTCTCTATATCAGTAAGCACTGTTTCTGAACTCCCTGAAACGCCTCGATTGTAGTCTTGAGTTTTCTTGTTGGAACGTGCATGTCACAATATTCCTCATTTAAATAATACCCGCCTAAGGCATACACAGAATAAAGGGGACGAGGCCTGGATGAGTTGCATTAGTTTCCACCATGTCCAAGAGATGTTGTTTTTTCCACCCCGGATCTAAAGTGGTTATGATAAGTTGGATGACATTTCCAAAACACACTCAAAGCAGTTGACCAACCACAGCACACTCATCCAACAGATCAGTCACAGCACAATGCGCTTTTCGGAAGGAGGGGTTTCATAGAGACAGGAACTAAACAGAGCATTACAGTCCAGGAAGAGAGATGCTGCAACAATGTAAAATATATGAAAAATAAGATTTTTTTTTTTAACATCGGAGCATGAAAATCTATTCTAGTAGACCCCAAAAGACTTTGTAAAAGGGCATAATAGTTCCTTTTAAACAGTTAATATCACAAAATAACACATATTAGGACAAAAATAAGACATTGTTTTACTACTTGTGAACTTTGTACAATATATAGTGGTGATAGTATATTTCCCTGGTGTAATTTTACCATGTACTAAGCTCTATTCTGTTTTTCTGATATTTATAGTCAGGCGCACATACATATTTAACAGGACCTTACACTGTCAATATGTCACATGAAACAGCTTTCATTTTGTGTTTGGTTAATTTCAATTCCAGGCCCCTGGTGTGTTCAATACAGATTATCCTGTAAGTGTCCTGGTGTGTTCAATTCTCATGTAAGTGTGGCTGACAACACCAAAGGCTTTAGGAATTTCAATTTAGAATTTCCTCGACCCCAGTTTGCCTTTAAATGATAATGTTCTTCAACATCCCAGCTTGAATAGCCCTTTTTTGTATCAAGGCAGAGCTTTTTCAAATGTTTAAAGGTGCTTGAATATGTTGACTTATGTTGATTTAATTATAAAATAATAGGTTTGCTAAGTATTGTGTAAAATATGCTATAGCATTCCTTCAGTTTCAGCAATTTTGTGTACATCTCATCTGCTAACATTAATATTTAAAAATAAATTAATACTTTTTATTCAGCAAGAGTGTATTAAATTCATTTAAATCATGAGCAAAGATCATGACACTAAAGACATTTATTATGTTGCAAAAGATTTGTATTTCAAATAAATGCTATTCCGTTTGAACTTTCTATTCATCAAAGGATTCTTAACAAATGTATCAAGGTTTCACAAAAAATTTAAGCAGCACAACATTGATAATAATAATAAATGTTGCTTGAGAACCAAATCAGCATATTAGAATGATTTCTGAAGCATCATGTGACACTATTACTGTATTTGTTATCAAATAAATACAGCCTTGGTGAGCATAAGAGGCGTCTTTAAAAAACATTAAAATACTGACTCTAAACTAGTAGTGTACACTATATGGCCAAAGGTAAACCCCTATTGGTCAACCATGAGCTGTTTCCAGAACAGTATGCATAGCCTACAAGTAAGAGCTAACAAGGCTACACTAACCAAATCTTGACCCCTCAGTGGAGTCAGGAGTCAGGTCTATTTCACTAAAGTAAATGATGCTCAACTGTTGACATTTAGACTGTTAAACGGCAGGTGTAACGGAATGTGACGTGTGTGATAGATTGTTGGAGGTATTATAGTGACAGAATTGCACAACTGCCTCATCCAGTCATGATTAGTCCAACCTGTTAACTCTTGCCATTAGCCAGTGAGTCACAGGAAAACATGTCCTGATTGACTGACATATCCACGGCTTTTCTTACGCCCCTGTTGACTGTGACAAGGCCTGATTGTGTGGCATAGTGTATAAATAGCCGGCTGCCATGGCAATGAGGCTCGCACTTGCAGAGTGTCAGGTGGGCAGGCGGTGTGTGCGCATGTGTGTGTGTTGAACGTTTAATTGTGGTACCTCATTAGCTAGACTGACATGCCAGAGACAGACATGAAACACATCAAGGTTTTAGTTAGTACGTGTGTTAATGAAACCAAGAAGAACAAAATCAGTGGAGTGGATGTTTTTCGAATGTCTTGCCGTCACATCGTATGACAAAAGTAACAGTCCCAGAGGTTTGGTAGTGACATTACAGAAGAATTTGTGGTTTCCCCACAGCATTCAAGCGCATAGACTGAGACAACGCTGCTACACTGAGATGCACTCCAGATTTTTACCCCAGAGGCTTGTTTTTGCTGCTTTCCCAGGGTTTCCTCTGAATATCTTCATTGGTTTTTGCTCAAGCTCTAAAAGAATCACTCTTTACTGTGACGGGTTGTGGTATAATCATATCATATGCTGAAATTTGTTCATGAAAGTTACACCTATGTTTCTTGTTCAGTACAAGTAAAGCTTTTTAAATATCGTTCCATTGAGCTTTAATATATTTTATATTTCAGTTTTTGATTTAGTAATTTTAGTACTCCAACTTAACAAGCTCTAAATTACAATGGGTAGTAACTAATTTGAGGCTTTACTTGGTTAATGATTTATATTAATGAATGTTTCTTTTATAAAATGTGGTGTCTGAGCTGTAAAGTTGTCTAAATCATTACTTTAGTGGTGGGACTACTGTTTCAGATTGATAAGAAACTCTGGATATGTGTGGGTGACTTTAAAGGGGTCATGAGAATCGAATTTTCCTTGATCTTTTGACATATGAGAGGTCATTGTACTTTAAAAATATCCTTAAGTTTCAGAACTCAAAACTTCCTCGTTAGCCAAAAAACAGCTTTTATTTAAACCAAGCGACTCGAATTTTGTCACATTATTACGTCATAGTGTGACCAAAGACCATCTTTACAGAAGACCAACACCTACTTGTCCATCATTGGCTCTTTAGCCCCGCCCATCATTCCGCTCATGTCATGTAGTAGTAAATACGAGAGAGACGCAAACACAGGATTATTCCAGCAACAAAATGATAGAGATGCCTATGAGGATTACAAGACATTTTGAAGGCAAAGCAATTTTATTTGTATAGCACATTTCATACACAATGGCAATTCAAAGTGCTTTACATAAAGAAGAACCAAATACATAATAATAAAAATGTCCATAAAGTGTCAAGTTGTGGAAAAACACAGTCTTTGCATTGCCTTCCTTGTGATTCTTACATTAAGAAAGCATGGATGACCTTTATTTTAACAAAGTTCCAGTCAGATTGTGGCAGTAAGACACTGTTCGTTTGTTCGCTTCATTTTACTGCGGATTCGTTTTTTTAAACAACATTGTTCAGCAAGTGCTTTTCAGAGAGACTGAAAATAAAAAATGATGCCGTGTCGACTACATTGGATCTGAAAGTAATGTCGCAAAACACAAGTGTGAGTAACAATGTTTTTACCATGTGTTACTATTGCTTCATTATGTTTGATATGTACTGAGTATTTATTCAGTAGCACTACAGTCAAACTGAATAGTTGTGATTTGCTGTCCTTTCCTTTGCTTCGACATTTATGGGTTTAATGCGTTGGATTCCCAGATACGGAAGAGAGCATGTAGAATGCTGCTTTGGTTATTGTTTTGATCTGAGCCATTTTCTGTAATCCTAAATAAAAGCTTCAGTGAGCTACATCTTGTTTTTTCATCAGTCAGACATTACAAGACATTTCTTTTTATTTAAAACGCAACACTGCAAAGGACAATGTATACGTTTTTCACTTTACTGAAAGGAATGAACTATGAATAGCCTATAAAAATGATAGAGTGACAAACAATGGTACATTCATTCATAATTCTGTTTACAGTAAACACCGTGAAGTCATCCTTTGTCAATTATAACTGTGGTAACTCCAGATACTTGAACTTTATTTGCCACAACTAATACTTAAGTAATACATATGTAATACACATAAATGTTTCACATTGTTGGCAAATGTTTCAACTATGTAATGACATATTTTTTAACATCGGAAGTGTTTGGAAGAGAGGGTCAAAAACAAGATATAAAATAGCTTATTACTTTTAAATTAGCATATTTTTTGATGTAAAAATCTTGATAACATTATTAGTGGACCTCAGAGAACACTATAAAATAAAATAAAAAATCACATGCTAATATGTACTGTATATTTAATGTAAAATCTTATGGTTATATTTATATATTTAATACAGTATTTTAAAGTTTATTCTGGTGCATTATCTTGTTCCGAAGTCTTTCAGTGGAAATGCACTTCACTGAAAACACAACACAATCTTTATTTGTTTTGAACAAGCTGAAATGATTTAATAGCTTAACCTGTATTGAACCTGGATTGTTCCATTAAAGTACTGTAGGTTTATGATCCTTTTACCTTTTGTTGCTCTTACAATTGCTATTTTTTGTCAAAATCTCCTAACATTCTGTTACTCAGATGTATTGCATGTTATGTCCACACAGCTTCAGCTTGAAATGTGATCCATCCGTTGTCTATTAAGGTCTACTTTTCAATCTTGTGCTCTTGATGTCAGTGCATGCAGCTGTATACTGTCTTCAGACTGGAAGTGGCAGGGCTATTAAAGACTAAAAGCTCTCATGCTATCAGTGCGGTAAGGTCAGTGCCTTGAGTAAAAAGATTTGACTTATGTACATTACATTTTACTGTACTAGTGTCTCTCTCTCTCTTTTCACTTCTAAATTCAGGGTAGTGGGAACGTACACACAGAGAGACATATTTTCACTAATAGAGTTGAGCCGTAGCGCAAGAATTATGGCATGAAATATCCCATTCCAAGCTGTCTGTCAGCAAGATTGCTTGGAAAAGGCAAAAAAGTGTTGAAAATATAACACTCTTCCATAAAAATGAATTAAATACAATTTGCATCTAACGGACCGTGCTGCTTACACAGCCTCTCGAGGAGGACCCAGCACAGGCGGTATTAAATTACCCTGTCAAAATGTGCTGTTAGCAAGCAGAATATTTCTCAGAAATCAAAAGCATTCAGACATAATCAATATACTGCTGCTGTTCTGTGTTCAATCAGGGGGGTGAATCTCACAAAACCTGTCACATTTCACCCCGAAAAAAATAAAATAAATAAAAATAATAAATATACAGTACAGTCCAAAAGTTTGGAACCACTAAGATTTTTAATGTTTTTAAAAGAAGTTTCATCTGCTCACCAAGGCTACATTTATTTAATTAAAAATACAGTACAAACAGTAATATTGTGAAATATTATTACAATAACTGTTTTCTATTTGAATATATTTCACAAAGTAATTTATTCCTGTGATGGCAAAGCTGAATTTTCAGCATCATTACTCCAGTCTTCAGTGTCACATGATCCTTCAGAAATCATTCGAATATGCTGATCTGCTGCTCAAGAAACATTTAATGTGTACAATTGTACAAAATATTTGTGTACAATATTTTTTTTTTCAGGATTATTTGATGAATAGAAAGTACAAAAGAACAGTGTTTATCTGAAATCTAATCTTTTGTAACATTATAAATGTCTTTACTACTTTTGATTGATTTAATGCATCCTTGCTGAATAAAAGTATTAATTTCTTTAATTTCTTTAAAAAAAAAATAAAAAAAAAAAATTCTTACTGACCCCAAACTTTTGAACGGTAGTGTATAATGCTACAGAAGCTTTGCATTTCAGATAAATGATGTTCTTTTGAACTTTCTATTCATCAAGGAATCCTGAGAGAAAAAAAAAAAAAAAAAAAAAAAGTACACAACTGTTTTCAACATTGAAAATAATCATAAATGTTTATTGAGCAGCAAATCAGCATATTAGAATGATTTCTGAAGGATCAGGTGACACTGAAAACTGGAGTAACGATGCTGAAAATTCAGCTTTGCATCACAGGAATAAATTACTTTGTCAAATATATTTAAATAGTACACAGTTATTTTAAATTGTAATAATATTTCACAATATTACTGTTTTTTACTGTATTTTTAATTAAATAAATGTAGCCTTGGTGAGCAGACGAAACTTCTTTTAAAAACATTAAGAATCTTAGTGGTTCCAAACTTTTGGACTGTACTGTGTATATATATATATATATATATATATATATATATATATATATATATATATATATATATATATATATATATATATATATATATATATATATATATATATATATATATATATATATACACAAACACACACAAAGTTCTGTCATGAAACTCTAGATGGCACAGGCTAATAGGTCCTTTAACTCAACCTGCTCAACCTAATCACATTATCTATAGGGCACAGCTGATTGGTTCTTGCTGTATCAGTCACCAATGAGCTTGCATGATCAACCTTCAAATACTTAGGTAGCATTTGCCTTTGCAGTGCAGCGTGCTTTCAGAAACCCTCCACCTTCCCCAGCTCCACCTGTGTAGGTCTGCTATGGGTAATTCATGTATGCTATATTTTACAGCAACAGCATGTCTTACTTGCTCACAGCAGCGTGTTGTATATGTATTGGCAGTATGTAATGACAGAAATACATATGGTTACACTTTATTTTATGGTGTCCATGTTAAGGTGTAATTATGATTACGGAGTAATATTAAATAACTACATGTACTTAGTATAGGAATAAGGTTAGAATTAGGGTTTGGTTTAGGGTTTGTTGCATGTAATTATGTATAATTTATAGTTATTACCATAGTAACAACATTTAACGTGTAACAGTGACACTGTAAAATAAAGTGTTACCATATTTTTTATTATTATTTGATTATTTAAAAAAAATTGAAAGAAGGACAAATTAACAAACAAATAAATAAATACATAAAAATAGAAATTGAAACAATATATCTGTATTTACTAGAGTAATGAAAATCTGGCAGGAAATGTGTTTACTGTTCATGAAAATAATGTCCAAATGCAAAACATCTTCATTTCAAGACTTAATTTATTATGCGACATATATCTTGTACGTATTTTTAGTTGGGGTGAAATGTGACCTATACGTGTTTTCGTGAGATTCATCTAGGAAAAACCCCTCAAATTACTTATGGATGCATTTAAAAGAATATCATTAATCTCTCTTTCTCTTTCTCCTTATGCTTTGATGGGTTGAGGGGCAGTCTTTGCCTTTCTTGACAACATCTGAAGTCAGGGAACATTTCATAAGTGCTACTGACGCACAGGACTGAAATTCTCATTCGTGCACAAACACGAATGAAACATATTCAGTGTGATAGTGCTGCATGGATACACAGCAGATGATCGCTCTGGCACAATATGTGTGGCAAGTATAAGTGGTTGCCCTGGAAACCAATATCATCTTTAGTAAGGATTTGAAGATGTTTGTGGTACTTACCCAGGTGAAGAGGGAGGTGGGGGTGGCTTTATGAAATTCTTGTTTTGATTTTTTTAAAGCATGTGGCCCTGAAAATGTAATTATATCTACTCTTATCTACTCATATCTGCTCCTATAATACCTTCTGCTCTCTGGTCAAGCTTTGTGTAAAATAAAAAAAAAAAATTCAGATAAATAAGTTGATCCGTGTAGAATAATATAAAAAAGGGGGTTTCAGAAACATTATGATGAATGCTGGTGGTTTCCTTTAATTTAATGCAGCTGTAACCTGATGACTGAGTTTGGTCAAAGAGCTTTCAAGGTGAAAGTGAGAAGGAAAGGCACATAAAGCGAAGATTGCCCGGAAAGCCTCAGAAACGCACATGGTATCGGCCCAGAGCTCAGCAAGCCTGTGTGGGCGTTCTGCAGAGAGGGAGCGTCGTCAAGGAGACCGGAATTATTAATATATTTTGTCTTTTGTTTGCTCTTGCCCCCTTTATTTTTAGCCTGATAGTCAGCTTTGTGGCCTGTAATTGTTCAATCAGGCGTAATATCAGTGTATAGAAGTGTTAACTCTGAACTTCACTAAGTGCCTATTATCTCCACCTTTAGGATAAATAGGTGTTCTCCGGGAACCATTTCCTTCCAGTGACTGGTATGTGTCATATGACCATGTTGCGGTCTAAGTGCCCTCTAAAAACATTTTGTGTGGACCGCGAGGTGACATCCAGGGGTTCTCCGCTTCAATTATAGATGGAGTTAAGAGGACATTCCACTGTTTTGAATCATGCCAAAATGCCCTGTTGGATACTTTCAAGCTCCTGTTGAAAGTCTTGTTGACACACAGAATGCACTGCAAAGCTCCTGGGCTTATCCCTGCAGAGCACCAGCAGGCAATGGAGAGGGCAAGCGGCAAGATCACGCTGTGACATCAGCCTCTTTGAACACCATGTTAACTACAGCCTGTTGAGTTGCAGAGCTCAGGGGATGAGTGCCTCTCTCCGCTCCGCAAAGTTTTTTTTTTTTTTTCCTGTGCGTTTTACAATGGTTGTCTTTCTTCAATGCTGTTGTTTGCATGGGAGGAAGCACGTTGATGTCAGGAGGAAAATCAATATCATATGAAAGAAAACTGGCTGTACGACTGACCTGAACCTTGAGCTGCCAGATGTCATTTCTGAGCAGAGGATGCAAGAGTCCAACGCTTCTGGAGTCGAAAGTAGTTTAAGCCATTAAGAATTTTTCTTAAAGGGTTAGTTCACCCAAAAATAAAATTTTTGTACTCACCCTCATGTCGTCCCAAACCTGTAAGACCTTTGTTCATCTTCGGAACACGAATTAAGATATTTTTGATGAAATCCAAGTTTTTCTGAACTACATATAAGCAGCAACGTCATTGCACCTTTTGAGGTCCAGAAAGGTACTAAAGACATTGTTAAATCCATGTTACTACAGTGGTTCAACCTTAATTTCATGAAGACAATAATACATTTTGTGTGCCGGAAAAAAAAAAAACTGCTTTATTCAACAATTTTTTTTTTCTTGCCTGTCAGTCATACAAGTTTAGAATTACATGAAGTTGAAAAAAATAGTGACAGAGTTTTCATTTTAGTGGTGAACTATTCCTTTAAGAAATAAATAAACTGGAAAAAAAGACTCATTAATATTTATAAAATACTGACCAAACGCATTGGTATATGTAGCTACACTGATTTAGGTCTCCTGGTAAGTGTAAGCTGTAAGCACTAAAAAGAACTGATTCATTATAGTCATTCATGAATCAGGCTACATTGGTTGCACTGTGCTTTTTATTCGCTAACAAGAACCAGTTCATATGAGTCATTCATTCTATAATCAAACAACAACATAAAAAATTACTTGAGTGTACCTGTAAAGTCATTCAACTTTGCCCCACTAAAGTACCAATCATTGAGCATTAAAGGGTTAGTTCACCCAAAAATGGAAATAATGTCATTTATTACTCACCCTCATGCCATTCCACACCCGTAAGATCTTTGTTAATCTTCGGAACACAAATTAAGATTTTGTTTTTTAAATCTGATGGCTCCGTGAGGCCTAGGGAGCAATGACACTTTGTCTTTCAAGATCCATTAATGTACTAAAACATATTTAAATCAGTTCATGTGAGTACAGTGGTTCAATATTAATATTATAAAGCGACAATTTTTGGTGCACCAAAATAATGTCTTATTTAGTGATGGCCGATTTCAAAACACTGCTTCAGGAAACTTCGGAGCGTTTTGATTCTTCTTTGTCGAATCATGATTCGGATCGTGTGTCAAACCGCCAAACTGCTGAAATCACGTGACTTTGGCGCTCCGAACTTCTGATTCGACACACTGATTCATAACGCTCCGAAGCTTTGAACCACTGTGCTCACATGAACCAATTTAAATATGTTTTTAGTACCTTTATGGATCTTGAGAGAGGAAGTGTCATTGCTCCCTATGCAGTCCTAACTGAGCCATCGGATTTCAACTAAAATATCTTAATTTGCGTTCCGAAGATTAATGAAGGTCTTATGGGTGTGGAATGGCATGAGGGTGAGTAATAAATGACAGAATTTTCATTTTTGGGTGAACTAACCCTTCAAGCTATAATAGGAGAAAGTGCTTTAATATAGAAAAAAAAAATTACACGCTTCTTCTTTAAATGTAAATTTTTTTTGCTTATTTATACAAATACTATATATACAATATACAAATTTATACAAATTTATATTAAATGCCCACACTATGTATTTGTGAAGTTTTCAATCTGACATATACACACTACACAGAGGAATCTCTCTTATTGCTGTTATTCTGGTATTCCCAGTAGACGTGGTGGTGGTAAGTTGACGTAAATGCTCTCTGACTGGCATGCTGAAAGCTTGTCTTTGTGTGAGAGCACACACTCCTCACCCAGCTGATGACACTATCACCTCAGCCTCCCAAAGGGTCTCATTTATTGATGGGATTTTTCTTTCCTTTTCTATGATTGATCCTCCTCTTCACAAACTTTCATGTTTACTTTGACTATGTAGGGTCTAAAATATGGTGAAAAGTGTAGTTAGAAATCATTCCAGATTGTAAATATTGATAATAATAATAATAATTATTATTATTATTATTATTATTATTATTATTATTAATATTATACATACAGTGGGTACGGAAAGTATTCAGACCCCCTTACATTTTTCACTCTTTGTTATATTGCAGCCATTTGCTAAAATCATTTAAGTTCATTTTTTTTCCTCATTAATGTACACACAGCACCCCATATTGCATACCATCTTGGAGTCCTTCAGGTGTTTTTTACCAAACTCCATGCGGGCTTTCATGTGTCTTGCACTGAGGAGAGGCTTCCGTTGGGCCACTCTGCCATAAAGCCCCGACTGGTGGAGGGCTGCAGTGATGGTTGACTTTTTTACAACTTTCTCCCATCTCCCGACTGCATCTCTGGAGCTCAGCCACAGTGATCTTTGGGTTCTTCTTTACCTCTCTCACCAAGGCTCTTCTCCCCCGATAGCTCAGTTTGGCCGGACGGCCAGCTCTAGGAAGGGTTCTGGTCATCCCAAACATCTTCCATTTAAGGATTATGGAGGCCACTGTGCTCTTAGGAACCTTAAGTGCAGCAGAATTTTTTTTGTAACCTTGGCCAGATCTGTGCCTTGCCACAATTCTGTCTCTGAGCTCTTCAGGCAGTTCCTTTGACCTCATGATTCTCATTTGCTCTGACATGCACTGTGAGCTGTAAGGTCTTATATAGACAGGTGTGTGGCTTTCCTAATCAAGTCCAATCAGTATAATCAAACACAGCTGGACTCAAATGAAGGTGTAGAACCATCTCAAGGATGATCAGAAGAAATGGACAGCACCTGAGTTAAATATATGAATGTCACAGTAGAGGGTCTGAATACTTAGGACCATGTGATATTTCAGTTTTTCTTTTTTAATAAATCTGCAAAAATGTCAACAATTCTGTGTTTTTCTGTCAATATGGGTAGCTGTGTGTACATTGTTATATTGCAGCCATTTGCTAAAATCATTTAAGTTATTTTTTTTTTTCCTCATCAAAGAATGAAAAATTTAAGGGGGTCTGAATACTTTCCGTACCCACTGTATATACATTTTTAATTTTGTAAATATTGTGTCAATATTATTATATTTACACTTGTAAGTTAACTTATTTTATTATTACATAAAATAAAATACATTTGTAATAACTTTAATTATTTTTATAATAAAATATATATTCTCCAGCCTTGTAACTGTAATCTGAATCTAGCAGGGGTGTGTCTATGTCTCAGTTCTGTTGTGAGTTCCCATGTGTTTGATATCAGCCCCTACATTAATAGCTTTTCAGTTTCAGATTTGAAATAATGTCTCTCTGTTTGTTTCTCCTGCATTTCATCTGTTATTTTTATCTGTGGGACAGGGGAAGTAGTGTATATGTCAGAACGTGGTGTCACTTTATCATGAGGGAATCCCTCTCAGTGGAGAACAACAACAACAATGATTTACTGAGGAGTCATACCCTGAGATGTAGCAAGCAGCATCTTAAGATGTCTTTATTTTTAGCTGTTTTCTACTTGCAGCTTGAATATGCTACTATAAATTTTGCCTGGTAATGAATGATTGATGGCTTTACTTGTTCTGTGTGACCACTGCAGCACAATTCCCCAAATATCAAAAGTATCAAATGGCTCAGCTGGCACGACTGTATCTGTTTACTCCATTATTAAACAGACATGAAAATGACATTGGTTCTTACAGTTTTGAGAGCACTTCTGGCTTTGCTGGTTTGTCTGGATCAGGTTGGGTAGTACTACAGAATCACTGAGCCCAAACAGTGAAGACCCAAGCGCCTCAAGACACCTCGCTGCAGAATATGCTAATGTAACTGAGGCCATCTAGTAAGAGCTAAGAAACCTCACTGTGCCGGTCTCAAGAGGTGCACTAGAGACTGCCGCTAGAGGCTGCGGTCTTTAGCGTCCTTGTTAGCGCGCCTGCCTCCCATGCCAGAGACACAGGTTCAAATCCTGCTTGGAGCGGTGAGGTCAAATAGAATGGAGGCCAGCTAGCTTTGCAAGTAAACCTCACTGCTCTGGTCACAAGAGATGCACTAGCAACTGACAGTAGAGACTGCAGTCTTTAGCGTCTTTGTTAGCACGTCCCCCTCCCATGCCAGAAATGCTGGTCTGAGCCTGAGGTTCATAAGTCTGAGGTTCAGACAAGCATTCAGAAGAGTCATTTTGTCTTAAAAAGCAGATATGAACACAGTAAAGTACAGTAAATAGTGAATTAATGACTGTCTGCTGCAGCTAATGTTTGGCTAATGAACTGTGTGTGATATACAGTACATGATTATGTGTAATCATTCATAACTAAACATTGCTTGTTATTTGTGATGTGAGCATCTCTGTGCAGTGGTGTTGATTATATTGTATGTAAAATAGTAAAAAAAACAAAAAAAAAAACAAAAAAAAAAAAACATTACCAGACACAAATGGCCCTACACACAGGTATTTGAGAGATGAGTGTCCTCGGCATCGTCTCCTGTGTGGATTTGTATACTGTTGGGAAAATTGTGCACAAAACATTATAACAGAAAAGTTATAGTAAGTGAAGCTACTTTATAGAACAAATAGCAAATATATTCTGGCTAGCTACACAAGCAATTTGGCAAATTTAGTTAAAATTTAAACTAAATTTAGTGGCAAATTTTTTTACTACCGTTCAAAAGTTTGGGTATGATTTTTTTTTTTTTAAAGGAAGTTACTTATGCTCAACAAGGTATAATTTATTTGATCAAAAATATTGTAATATTGTGGAATATTATTAAAGTTTAATATAACAGATTATTATTTTAATGTTTTAAAATTTTATTTATTCCAGTGATGGCAAAGCTGAATTTTCAGCATCATTACTCCAGTCATCAGTGTCACATGATCCTTCAGAAATCATTCTAATATGATGATTTGCTGCTCAAGAAACATTTTTTGTTTTTTGCTTAATAATATTTTTGTGGCAACCGTGATACTTTTTTCCAGGATTCTTTGATGAATAGAAAGTTCAAAAGAACAGAAATATTTTGTAACATTGTAAGAATCTTTGCTGTCAATTTAAAGGGATAGTTCACCCAAAAAAGAAAATTTGATGTTTATCTACTTACACCCAGCACATCCAAGATGTAGGTGACTTTGTTTCTTCAGTAGAACACAAATGATGATTTTTAACTCCAACCGTTGCCGTCTGTCAGTCAAATAATGCCAGTGGATGGGAACATCTACTATAAGAGTAAATAAAACTTGCATAGACAAATCCAAATTAAACCCTGCGGCTCGTGACGACACATTGATGTCGTGCGACAAACCGAACAGTATTTATATCATTTTTTAACTCTAATACACCACTATGTCCAACCGCGTGCAGCACTCGTTAGTAAAGTCTGATCGCGCTTTGACAACGGCAGTGATGTCTCGCTCTCATTGAAGTATATGCGTGAGACATCACTGCCGCTGTCAGAGCGCGATCAGACCAAACGAATCGAGTGATGAATGCAGTTGGACATAGTGGTGTATTAGAGGTAAAAAATGATGATGAGGTAGGACATCAATGTGTCGTCACGGGTTTAATTTGGACTTGTCTGTGCAAGTTTTATTTACTCTTATAGCAGAAGTTCCCATCCACTAGCATTATTTGACTGACAGACTGCAACGGTTGGAGTTAAAAATCATAATTTGTGTTCTACTGAAGAAACAAAGTCATCTACATCTTGAATGCGCTGGGGGTAAGCAGATAAACATCAAATTTTCATTTTTGGGTGAACTATCCCTTTAATGAATCCTTGCTGAATAAAAATATTAATTACTGTACTTTTGAATGGTAGTGTATATAAACTTATATTATTCGTTGCTGCTTTTATTACTTTTCAACCCAAAATGAAAATTCTGTCTTCATTTACATACCCTATTACTGTCCAAGCTTATGACTCTTTCTTCTGCAGAACACACACACACAAACAAAATTTTGATTAATATTTTTTTAACATTGATTGATTGCATGAAGATGCAATTTCTGTAGAGTTTCAAAAGAAAAAAGAAAGTCATAAAGGTTTGAAGGTTATGAAGGTGAGTAAATGATGACAGAATTTTCATTTTCGCTGAACTATCCCTTTAAATCTTCACTACTGTGTTGCTACTACCCAACACTGACTGGTGTATGAAGCATTTGTAATACTAATTAGCTTTGGTATTACTTTTGGTAATGTAGGGTATAATGTATTGTGAGAAAGATTTGTATCCATCAGTGTCATTTAGCGGATTAATTAAAACAAAAGCCTTACAGAAAGGGATGAAGGGAGAAAGGAGGAGGATAAGAAGCAGGAAGAAGGATGGGGTGGAAAGAATGTAAGACTGAGAGAGAGAGGGAATCACAGACATTAGTAATCATAAAGAAGGTGTCCCTGTCATGTCGTCCCCCCTCATCTCGTTAGCTAATGAACTCAGCTTACACGCTCTCTTGCACAGCCTCTGCTTTCACAGATCTGCTGGCACAGTCTGAAGTCAGCCCCAGGGACCTAAGCCCGTTCTAACATATGTTTCTAAGTGAATTACTTCTTATTACATCAACAGGTTGTGCACATTGTGGTGGACAGCATGTCAGGTCTTCATTTTACCCATGAGTACCTAATAGCAGACACACAAAGTACACACATACACCTCTGTGCTTCCTACTGGATTTTAACCAGGTTCAACTCTGGCCCAGGGGACAAATAAGGTCCATAAATTTTGTGATTTCAGCCCTTTTAAAATTCATTGAGTCTCAGAGGTGGCCCAAATAACGCCTATCATGCCAATGCTTTAGTTTGATTGAATTTCTATACTGTGAATCACTGAGGTCATATAGTATAGCTCTACAAGCTGATGTCGAGTAGACTACTGAGACTATGTGGCAATGGTAATGGAAATCCATAGCCAGTGCAGCGCAGACCAGACTGCCTCGCAGAGATGGCCACGCAGCATCTTCGTGGCAGACAGATTTGAAAGACGGAGGCCGAAGGCAGCTTGTTTCCAATCCAACTTTGACGCTTCTATAAATATTACTCAGACAACAGAAAATCTATTTGCTGAAGGCCACAGCCTTTAGATTTCTATTTCTGACCTTGACACTTTTGACCCTTCAGGAAAAACAGAGCTCTGTTCCTAAATCTAGGGTGAATTCCAAATGGCATTTTGCCTCCTTTAGGGACACTACAACAAGAAGACACAACTTGAAGGGTCATTCCAGAACAAAAGTGAGCAGCTGAATGCTTTTTGAAAAGGCTGCTAGCTAAGGGTACATGTGATGGTCACTTTTTTGAAGTAGTAATTTTGTCATTTATGATCACATGGTCTTAAATAGACAGATCATGTGTATCCTCAAAATTTATTGTGAAAATTTAGGTTATTATTCTTTCTTTTTTTTTTTTTTTGTTAGCTAGTGCCACATGAAAAGACAGTTCACAAATGGAAATAAATTGAAGATGCAATATTTGACATAATATATTGTTTTATAATATTTTGAGCAACAACCTACCTTCTGAGTAATGACATGATACACATAATCTTAAAAATACAACAAAAAAAGTATTAGGTACAATTGTTTATTGCACTGAACACTTTCATTCTATTCTTTCTATAAAAAGCTTAGTGAACAAATTGCAATGTAAATATTATGGCTAAATGCTGTGGATGCTTTTTTATAATAATTTTGTTTGATAAAATGTCGCTAATGTTTCTCTTTCACTTTCCTGCAGGACTACACATTGACCATGTATTTCCAGCAGTATTGGAGGGACAAGCGGCTAGCATATTCTGGAATCCCTCTGAATCTTACCCTAGACAACCGGGTAGCTGACCAACTCTGGGTTCCTGACACATATTTCCTAAATGACAAGAAGTCTTTTGTCCACGGTGTCACGGTGAAGAACCGCATGATCCGATTGCACCCAGATGGCACAGTTCTTTATGGATTAAGGTGAGCACTGATAACATAACTACAATAAAGTACTGTAATAGTCTAGTTAACAATTATTTGTATGTATAGCATATTTAATGAATTTGATATTATTTAAACTCCTGGAACCTTATCAGTTTGACAAAATGTTCTATATCAAAGTGCCATGGGAAGTCAGACTAACTTTACATAACATTCTTATGTTTTATTTCCTACTCCTTAACAGCTCTGCAGATGTAAAGATATTGGTACTGGATATTGGATATGTGTACTTGCTAGTTTTGGTTATGGGGGGGTAACCTAATTAAATTAAAATTAACATAAAACTATTAATTTAACTATATTTTAATTAATAAAATGTAATCAATTGTAAATTAATTCATTTTTTAATCCAAAATTGTCATTCAAAATGTTTTTCACACGCTACTTTTTATATAATTTGTTCGTATTTGAAATTTTAACTATTGAGGGAAGATTATGACAGTACATAGCCTCAGCGAACAAACCGATCATCAGAGCATGCCCTTTTTTGGTCAGTGCACTTGTCTACTAAATTACATAAGTGCTAATGTGTGCCTTTATCTTGTTAAAACCCTTTAGTGTTATCAGAGTCTGATGAGCTGCATTGCTTGTTCCCATGCGGAAGAGTGTGGGTATGATTCCTTCATCCTGTGTACCAGCTGGAATGCACTATGAGCCAGTTACCGTAGCCTAATTTAGCTTTTCGTTTCGTTCCAAATGAGATCCCGTGGACTAATGCTGCCATATGCTAATGAATGGTTCTTGCTTATAAAGTTTATTGAACCATTTCCGTCCTTTCATGATTTATCTCCTTGTGCTCAAATGTAACATTAGCAATCCATTGAACATCATTTTACAGTTCATCTTGGTAGTTCCCAAGCCATATAATACACATACTGTAGTTTGACAAAGCGATAGTGTGGATGGAGGGCTTTTATTTGTTTGCCTGAGCTGGGTGCCATTAAAGAAAGAAGAGCTTGCATATTTATGGTAAGGCATTTGAGTGTGCTCTCATTAAAATGACTCTGAAGACTGAATGAAGACACTGAGCTTCCTCTTTAATTAACCCTCTCTAGGAAGGAAGGACCTCTGAAACATAGTAACAACCCACTCTAAAGCAATGTTATATGCTCATATGTCAAAATGCTTATTTGTGGTGATCCTTAAATCTAAATTGAGGGAGATTACAATACAGATGCAATACAGAGACAAAAAATGTGGAATGAATCCTTTAGTATGTTGTATTTAGTATGAGCCAAGAAGATCCGTTGTACATTAACATTAGCAATGCATAAAAAACGGTTTAAGGTGCGGTCACATTATCAACATTTTGGCACAGTTTTGCAGACAAAAATGGCCCATTGTCTCTTGTCAATAGTGTAGCAATGTATGAAGCACATCTCACACAGAAGTAACTTTCAAACCAAGATTTCTGTTGGTCAATGACTGAAGCTAAATCTGCCTGGGGAAATCTCTCCCAAAATGCCCTCACCCAAAATGCTGAATCGCATGAATTCCTGTTGAAATGACTGGATTTCGCCTGACGAAAATTCGCATAACAATGGTGACCGCACCTTAAGTCATGATGCTTTTCCAGGGCCATAGCTTAAATTTACAGAGCCTGGGACCAAAAAATGAATCTCCTAGTACCTCCCATGTTTGAAAACCCCTGCCATTGAGGACCTTAGTGAGACCCCCTTGGTTGTACCCCCGACCACAGCACTGCAATTGTCCAGGATTGAATATGATTTTCCACTTATGATATGCTTATTTCAAATGTTACCAGGAAAATAAATCAATACCTGGATGGTATTATTACCTGGCTGAGAAACCAAACCTCACTTTAAATGTTCATTGATATTGACTCACAAAAACATTTGTCGTCACATTTTAGTGTAAGCTTACACTTGTAAAGTATCATGATGAATGGGGTTATATGATGAATGGGGTTATATGCCTTCCTTGAGCTTACTTGGCAACTTGCAGTACCACTAATCAGTACCCACTTTTATGGGCCAAAAACCACATTTTCATATATTCAAAGCTGCACTATTTGTTCATGTCCACTGATGCATATGCATACTTTGTGCTATATTTGGTTCAAAAGCCTTTTGAAGGGCAGGAGGAGCCATATTTTAATTTGTTCCATCTTACTCATCCTGTTTACGAAGAGATCCACAAAAGTTTTGCAGTGCTGCTATATATTACTGTTGAAGAGCTGCGAGCACCTGAATGTATAGAATTGTGGCTTTGATTTTTCTGTGACCTGTTTGTGTGTTTCTGTGTTTCTAGAATCACCACCACTGCCGCTTGCATGATGGATCTGAGAAGGTATCCATTAGATGAACAGAACTGCACTCTGGAGATAGAGAGTTGTAAGTGTTCTCTCTCCTCACTCATTTACACACACCCTGCTGCAAAGACCAGCATACATTACCACACTGTTCCTAGCTGGTTTATACTAGTCAGTGCTAGTTTGTTGCTTTTCTCACTGGTGAGCCAGCATAGCCACCAATAATAAAACTAAAATAAAAATGTACAGTATTATTGAATATAATGTTGTATTTTACTGCTGTATTGCCTAAAATAATAATAATAAATGTTTACCCTTTGAAAATTCAACTTCAAGTTTTGAATAGAAAATATTGTATGAACATATCCATTATGCCATATACATTTAAAAGTTTGGGGTCAGTAAGATTTTTTAATGTTTATGAAAAATTGTATTTATTTTATTATTCTTTTATTTTTTCAAAAATAAAAGTGTACATTTAATAATAATAATAATAACAAAAAATCTTACTGAGCCCAAACTTTTAACATAGTTTAGCTCAAAATGAAACCTTTTTAATAGGATTATTAGGTAGTTTTTTGTTATTTTTAGCAGGTTAATTATAAGTAATAAATAATTAAATTAATGCAAAATTAATTTAGCTTATAGCAGATTAACTGAAAACAGAAAAAAAAGGAAATATTTTATTGTTTTTTTTTTTCATTATTACTTATTTTTATGATTAAGACAAATGATCAGGCTATATAGTTGGATTTTCATCTCCAATCTTAAATCTTGCATGACACCTGTGATTGTTAGTAAACTTCTGTTGACAGAAATATTGTGTTTTGTTTATGCTCATTAAACTGCATTTAAGCAATCAGCTCTCTCTCTGGACCATCAATTTTAATTACATCACTTCTTCAACATCTAGTTATTCAGTTTAGTTGTAACCAAACTTTCAGTTTAGTAAAAACCAAACTTTAAGTGTACGCAGTGCTTCATGCACACTAATAAAACCACCTAGCTCATTATGGTTTACAAACACAGCAATGCTGGTATGAAATAGAGCGGTCTGTGTCACAGTGGGAAGTCTGACCCCTAACAGCTCTCCACACAAAACAGATGCTCATATGCATGATTATGCTAACAATGCACTTGTGCTGACTTTTTTTTTTCTTTTCAGCATATGTTACACATACCAATTATGGAAAAGAAATGCTATTTCCAGGAACCGCATTGTTATAATTGTAAAAGAGGAAAAGTTGTAGTTTTTTTAAAAAAGAACAAGCATTGTTTTTTCAACATAATTTGGAGTTGCTTTGATTAGTGAGTTGAAAGAAAGGGACCAAGATTCAGTAATAGGGCTATGTATACTAATATAATATACTATATATTATATTATAAGTAAATCTCTCAATAAAACATTATTTGTGATCTGATATTTACTATGGCCCAGTAATTTATATTTTACTCTTTGACAAATTTGATTTATGTTTTTCCTGTAGACGGATACACAACAGATGACATTGAGTTTTACTGGAAGGGAGGAGACAACGCAGTTACCGGTGTGGCACGTATCGAGCTCCCACAGTTCTCCATCGTGGACTACAAACTTGTGTCCAGAAATGTTGTCTTTTCCACAGGTAAAGTAGCAAGACATGCTGAAATTATAACCAGTAAGACTAAAAACACTTTGTATGAATGCATTTTAATTTCAAAATATTTTCTTTGTACTAGACTTAGAAGTTGACTATTATTTGTCTGCTTGAATAACCCTATATTTGCAACCTTGTGGTCATGACCCCTTAAAGGATTAGTTCACTTTTGAATGAAAATTTCCTGATAATTTACTCACCCCCATGCCATCCAAGATGGTCATGTATTTCTTTCTGTAGTTGAAAAGAAATTAAGGTTTTTGAGGAAAATATAGCAGTGTTTTTGTCCATATAGTGGACTTCAGTGGGGTTCTCCGGGTGGATGGTCCAAATTGTAGTTTCAGTGCAGCTTCAAAGGGCTCTACACGGTATACAGGGTCTACAGGAATAAGGGTCTTGTCAAGCGAAATGATTGGTCATATTAAAAAAAAAAATAAATAAAAATGTATATACTTTTTTACCACAAATGCTCGTATTGAGCTGCTCTGTGACGCGCGATGCATTACATTGAAGGTCACGTGTGACGTAGGCGGAAGTACTGGGGTAGGGCGAAAAACTTCATCTAATTTGGTAAAGTGCATTTTGGCTTAATCGTTGCACTATTGCTTTATAGACACTGGATCAGTATTTTGGCTATGTCACGGATCGCAGAGCTAGTGCAAGACGAGCATTTGTGGTTAAAAAGTATAATTTCGTTAATCGTTTCGCTAGATAAGACCCTTATTCCTCATCTGGGATCACGTAAAGCCCTTTGAAGCTGCACTGAAAGTGCAATTTAGAACTTCCACCTGGTGAGCCCCACTGAAGTCCACTATATGGTATATTTTCCTCAAAAACCTTAATTTCTTTTCGACTGACGAAAGAAAGACATAAACATCTTGGATGACGTGGGGGTGAGTAACAAAGCATAAGCTGCACATAGCAAAGCTGTAAGCTGCACCTTTATATTAATACAGTAAGTTGATTCTCTTGTGCTTAAAATATTACTGAATGTAAAATGTCTACAATATAACCTGAATTCAAAAAGTGAACTCACTGTATCTGCTCCTGTGCATCCTGGCAGGCATTTTATTGTACCGTAAAATGTGGCTCCGAGTCTAGGAACTGTTTGCTAGCGCTTATTCTTTAGTACGATTATATATTATTATATACCAAATATATTGTGCAAGGCAGGTTTCAGCATACTTGTTTGCATCATTAATTAATTAATTAAAATGTATAGCTTAGATCTCAGATATGGATATGGGTGCAAGGCCTCAGTAAGTTTGCTACCAAAAGTCTGAAGTCTATCCGCATAAAACATTAGTCTAGAATAATGGTGTTCGTACATCTGATCAAGCTGAATTTAACCAAGTAGATTTACAGCACAGAAAATTGATGAACTGTACAGAACATGCCTTTTTTTTTTCTTTTGTAAAGTTTTTTTCGTTGTCCTGTTTTCTGCCCATGCCCTCATGAGATTGATATTTCCATGTATCGCTTATTTGAAAAGCTGCCTAATTAGGACTTGTGCATCAGATATTTTTCTTCCTCATGATAGAACAGACCAGTAATAATGGAGGAGCAATTACCACTCTATTTTCTCAAGCTTCTAAAGAGAAGAGCTGAGATGGAAGGGGAAAGAAAGTGAGAGATGGAGTCAGAGAGGGGAAAAAACAGCCACTTGATACAAACCATCACATATTCATGAGGTAGAAGACCCACTGCATAAATTATTCTCTTCTAAAACTGAGGCATTCATAGAGGCAGTGCTGTACTGATTATTCCCCACCCTGAATTAATGATACATAGAAAGAGACTGGCTATCTGTATGATTATGGGAATCATGAAGTCGTGAATGAGAGGATATGATTATATTGCTGATGCCATGATGAGCTTTTTCTTGGAGGAAAAACAAACAAACACTTTGGGTCAAAATTGTGTATAGTAGAGACTAACTGACCCATGCTAACCAGCCTAACCTTGACCATCCCAACATTAACTCTTATTCACTGTAAAAAAAAAAATTGTTGATTTAACTTAAAAAAGTAAGTTACCTGGTTGCCTTAAAATTTTGAGTTCGTTGTTAATTAAAAACTTGAGTTAATGCAATGAAGACAATTGGTTTAATCAAGAGAAACTCAAAATATTACGTTATCTGAACCAAATTAATTATCTAAGTTGATTTGACAAAAGAAAAAATGTTGTGATAACATATCATGAAAATATTTTTACAGTGTAGGGTTAGTTCACCCAAAAAAGAAAATTCTGTCATCAGTTACTTTAATGTTGTTCCAAACCCATAAGACTTTTGTTCATCTACAAAACACAAATGAAGATATTTTAATGAAATCTGAGAGATTTCTGTCCCTGGATTTTAAGTCTTTCCACCCAAAAGCATTGATGGATCAAAATGTTGTAAAATAAATCCATACGTGTATAACTGTGCACATATGTTTGTGAATAAAAGCATAAATGAAATCAAAAATACTCAATATAAATGCTCTTATGGATTTCTTTTGCAATCTCTTTTATTAACATTTTGAAGCATCAGAGTTTTGGGTGAATAGACTTTAAATCCAGGGAGAGAAATCTCTCAGAAAAAAATCTTTATTTGTGTTCCGAAGATGAACAGAAATCTTGTGAAGAGACTGTATGCAGTAACATTAACATTAACCAACAGTGTGCGTTTATCTGTTTCTTTGACCAATAGAAGATAAGGGGAATGTTCACAAATCACACCAGTAATTAGTTTGAAGTATGTTGGTAGCGCGAGTTCATCACGTAGGTTACATGTTTTTTATAGATTGTGATGTGAGTACAGGTTGCATAATGTGCATCTGTAGGTTGTGTTATATTTGTGTAGGATGTGTGATTTATTCATAGCTTGTGTGCATGTTTGGGTATGTATGTGTATCTAGGCTGAATGCTTGTTAGTTGCTTTTTATTCTCTTCCATAAATAACTAAGCAGAGATTTCTCCACACATAAGCTGCATAGTTCATATCACTCTTGCTTATTTTTGCATCACGCCAGTATTATAAGGAAATGTTTCACCATGATGTGTAGATACCAGCCCCTTCTGTTCTTTGGATTGATGACAGAGTTGAAAACGGTTGAACAGTTGGACTCTACATTGAATATGGATTCGAACCCCTAACCCTAAAGGTCACAAAAAAAAAGTGATAGTCTTGATAGTGTGGATTCCTTTTGAAATGACTGGATTTTGTCCATGAAAATTAACCAAACAACTTTAAAAGTGACCGCACCTGAATTAAATCTCTTTACAAGCACATTTTCCTATAATATTTTGGGTCAAAAATGCACCTGAATTTTACAAAAATACTCCTGAAATTCTAAACGTGAGGGCAAAATTGCCTTTTTATGAAATATTTTCCTTTTGTAAGCATAAAAGATTGCTTGTTCTGACATAATTTGAAGTATGAATCGAATTGAATATGATCATATTTGATACAAAAATAGGACGGTACATTTTATACAGTATGTATTTAGAATAAATATGCCCTTATATATAAAAAATGCTGATTAAGAGCAATCCCATTGGGGTGAATATTGCGTCTTAAAGGTGCCCTAGAATCAAAAATTGAATTTACCTTGGCATAGTTGAATAACAAGAGTTCAGTACATGTAAATTACATAAAGTGAGTCTCAGGGTGTTTTCACACCTATGGATCGCTTGTTTTGTTCCGAAACAGGGACTAAATTTGTTACAATGTTGCTTTTTTTCTTGGTTCGGTTCGCTTTCACATGGCAAAATTTCAAAGCGTACCAAAATGCGTTAAGGTAAGTCACATGGGAGTAAAACTGTCCTCTTATTGGTCAGAATTTTCTCTGCGTCATCCATCAAAATAATGATTGACAAGTTCGCTCCATGAGTTTATTGTGGCTTTATTTGTAACTGTCGAGACACACACAAACACTTTATAAATGTAGCTCTCTCCCGCAGTTAATTCATATTTGCTGCGGCAAATTCAAACCCGCGCTCTTTCTCTCTCCATCTCTGGATTTCCCAGCGCTGTCTAGTAGGCGACCTGTTGTCCGTCTGTCGAGAGAGACCATTTGAATTTTATAATGAAGCAGAGCGGGAATTGAGACTTCGTCGGGACAGCATTCTCGCACGGAGAAGTGTAATTACACACCAGAGGCGATCGTTGGCTTTCAGATATTGTAAATAATGTGCTCACTCACAGAATCAGACATTACTGATTTTTATATCATATTTTCCGTTATGAAAATGATATAGTTTGGTTCGTTGGTCCGTTAACTGGGTCGATTGCTTTCACATCTCAAGCGAACCGCTCCAGAGTTCGTTTGAAAGCGTACCGAGACCACCTCTTCAAGCAGGTCTCGGTACGCTTGTTTGGTCCGCTTTTGGTGCGCACCCGAGTGCGATTGCTGCTTTCCCACCTGCCCAAACGAACCGCACCAAAGGGGCAAACGAACTCTGGTACGATTCAACCGAACTAAATGAGGCAGGTGTGAAAGCACCCTCAAACACCATTGTTTCCTCCTTCTTGTGTAAATCTCATTTGTTTAAAAGACCTCCGAAGAACAGGCGAATCTCAACATAACACCAACTGTTAAGTAACAGTCGGGATCATTAATATGCATGACCCCAATATTTGCATATGCCAGCCCATGTTCAAGGCATTAGACAAGGGCAGGCAGTATTAACGTCTGGATCTGTGCACAGCTGAATCATCAGACTAGGTAAGCAAGCAAGAACAATAGCGAAAAATGGCAGATAATAACTGACATGATCCATGATTACATGATATTTTTAGTGATATTTGTAAATTGTCTTTCTAAATGTTTTGTTAGCATGTTGCTAATGTACTGTTAAATGTGGTTAAAGTTACTATCGTTTCTTACTGTATTCACAGAGACAAGAGAGCCGTCGCTATTTTCATTTTTAAACACTTGCAGTCTGTATAATTCATAATCACAGCTTCATTCTTTATAAATCTCTCAAACAGTGTGTAATGTTAGCTTTAGCCACAGAGCACAGTATCAAACTCATTCAGAATCAAATGTAAACATCCAAATAAATACTATACTCACATGATCCGATGCATGCATGCAGTATGCATGATGAACATCTTGTAAAGATCCATTTGAGGTTTATATTAGCTGTGTGAACTTTGTTTATGCACTATATTGTAGTCGAGAGCTCGGAGGGCAGGGAGCACGCGATTTAAAGGGGCCGCAGCCTGAATCGGTGCATAGTTAATGATGCCCCAAAATAGGCAGTTAAAAAATTTGATTAAAAAAATCTATGGGGTATTTTGAGCTGAAACACATTCAGGGGACACCTTAGACTTATATTACATCTTGTAAAAACTAGTTCTATGGCACCTTTTATGTAAATGCTGTGTTGACATACAGTATTTCTATTTGAAACAGGAAGTTTAGACAGGATATTATTCTGTGGTAGGAGACAGTACATTCTCTATTTAGAGAGCATTTGATTGGGCAAACATCTATGTAGTGCATGAGTTAATAATATTGTTTTCCAATTTCCCTGTAAATTTTAAATGTTTATTATTATGTATTTGTATATTTTGCAAATCTCTGAAATGTGCTAGCAGGTAGAAGGCTTCAAAACTAATAGACTTGGACTACAAGCCATAATAGTTCAGTTTTGATTTCATAAGGGACTTTAACATTTAATATTTGCTCTATTTCATTCTCTTTCTTGTCTCCTTTCATACTGTGGTGTTTGTGCTCAAGGCTAAGCTACACAAAACCACAGATTTTTTTTTTTTTTTTTTCCACGCTTGCTTGTTGCCATAGCAACAAAAGCTACCCATGCTGCCAATGTTACTGATGTAAAATGTAAAGAATGTCTCCAAAGCTGCTGCTTCTCTCTCTCTTGTGTCTCCCTATTTACTTTTTTCCTCACAGTTTTTGCTTCTCTTTTTTTTTTTTTTTTTTTTTTTTTTCGTTCCCTTTAAGTATCTTTCTCATTTCCTTAACAGGTGCCTATCCTCGACTATCTTTGAGCTTCAAGTTAAAAAGAAACATCGGCTATTTCATCCTGCAGACCTACATGCCCTCAATCCTGATCACCATCCTGTCCTGGGTCTCCTTCTGGATCAACTATGATGCCTCAGCAGCCAGAGTGGCATTAGGTACACTATTTATTCATTAGCATGTATTGTATGCATCTGACAGGATGTAAGTCCTCTATCGTTTCCACTGTGGAAGTGCATGCTTTATTTAGCAGCACATTGTTGGATGTTCCAATAACTAGAATGCCAACATTCAATATTCTGTTTGAATTGTAACTTTTTCTGTACACACTCCAGGTCTCCTTAGAGTCCTCACCCTCCCTTTGGTTTACTTTTTCTTGGATCTTGCCTCCAGACAAACACAGACTCACACATATACACTCAGACACATACACAGACCGATATTGTAGGGGCGCATGCATCATTTAACAAGGAGCAGGTAGCCACAAACCCATTGCTTCTGACACACTACAGCGACTGCTCACAGAGGGAGACAGTTCTCAGTGTGTGTGTCTTTGCTCTGATGTTGTTATTCCAGAATGAGGAGTGACTCAGTTTGCCCGAAAGGCTACAGAACCTCTGCAGCTGCAGTGAGTCGCAGGACATAAAAGCTGTGTTTCAAAACCCAGCATAAACACACTCCCGTTCCCGAAATTTTGCCCACATTTTAGGGAATGTTCCTGGAGCCAAAAACCTGAGCAATATAATAAGAATTTACTGCTTGTTTACATTTATGTAGTATAAAATATTTGTGTGTGTCATGTATTTTTATACTTGTTAGAGCATCACAGTTGTGTGTCAAGTGTCCTGTGCATTCAGCATTTCCATCACAGTAATACAATTTTAAAATGTATTAATATAGAAACTAATTTTGTACTAATATTTTTTTTATATATATTTTTTAAAAATGTTTATTTAAAAACAATACTGATCTCAACTTTTGAACGGTGTATATAGTATCATTTAATGATAGCATACAGTTGACAGCATAAATGAGTACACCCCCTCTGAAACTTATGAAAGTCAGCAATTACTCAGTTACTTAGAAGACATGTTAGGTTTCTTTAGAGATGTAATGTTCCAGCAAGTCTGCTTAATCAATTACCAAAGAAGCATGTCAAAATTATTCAGGAAAATAAGATTTTCTTATCAAAATTATAAAATTTGTAGCAGAAATGAGTACACCCTCCTAAAAATTACTGAATAAAATGAAATAAAAATTTTCTGGTGACAATGTTTGATCAACAGGTAAGTATGTTGAACCAAAACATTTAAAGAGAAGTAATTTCTTGACAATTAAAAGTGTTCTATATCCCACTGAATCATTCTCAGACTTAATGCTGACAACAATGAAACCACTTGGGAGAGAACTGTCAGGAGACTTATTTCTGAGCACAAAAGAGGACAGTGGTACAAGAAGATTAATCATTAAAAACTAAATCATTGTTTTAAGTGTGAAAATATAGCACAAGTAACACAGAAATTCAAAAACAATAGACTTGTGACAAGGCCCCTGAAATAATCAGGCCTTCATCTTAAGCTTTCATTTAGTGATGAGGGATTTTTTTGCTAGACAAAGAGCAGGAGAAATGCCAAGCGAGTGTCTCAGAGCCAGCAAAAGCTATGAAAAGAGTGACTGTTTATCTCACATAGTAAGATGCAGCCTGCAGAAATGACATGCGTGGTTGTTGTTCTCACTGGAACTACCTACTGTAGCCAAAGCACAATAAAGTCAGTTAGCCATTTCCAAAGCCCATATTTATGAAATTTAGATTCTGGGAATCAATACTCGGGTCTCATGAGACCAAATCAATCATTTTGGATCTAACAGCATTCAAAATGTTATGGTGTTGCTAGAGGAGGAGTACAGTGAGAAGTGCCTGGTTCCCACAGTAAAATTCAGTTGAAGTAAAGCTCTTATATAGGGATGTATGAGTGCTGAAGGTGTGAAGGAGTTGTGTTTTATCATTGCTGTCATGAATTCACACACCACTGTGTAATTTAATACACAAACTTGAAACAGAAGATGTTACTCTTTCATCATTCCCTGCATTGTTGGGCATTTTTTCAACATGATGATGAGGATATGCATTCTCCCAAGATGAAAAACCTTCTGGACATGTATTTCACCAAGTCTTAACACTCTTGAGCGCCTGTGGGGGATTCTGTAGAGACGAGTTGAGCAACACTCCCCATTAAAGATCAGGGCATTTAAGGAGCTCATCATCCAGGAGTTAAACAGGACAGATGTGACAATTTGTCATGAACTTGTACACTCCGTGCCAAGAAGGATCAGACCAGTATATTCAAAATTATGGAGGGCATACTAAGTACTAGAATATTATACATTTGTTGAATTAAATCTAGGGTGTACTCATTTCTGCAATCTGCAATCTGCTATTTTATGGTTATTAATGACATATATTTCTCAGTTTTTATTATGTATATGTTTAATAAATTTTAGTTTTGCATTCTTTGCATGAATTGTATTAGTGATCATAAAGAAAATACATCTTTTGTATTTGTTCAGAGGGGGTGTACTCATTTATGCTGTGCACTGTATATGTAATTGTAATTTGCCATGCTATTGAAATAGCTTTTATGCAGTTGACTATTTTGGTCATAAGGTTTACAATAAGGTTTCATTTGTTAACATTAGTTAATGTAATAACTAACATGAACTAACAATGAACAAAACATTTGTTACAGTATTTATTCATCTTTGTTAGTCAGCTGTTCATTATTTGTTCATGTTAGTTCACAGTGCATTAACTAATTTTAACAAACACAACTTTTCATTTTAATAATGTATTAGTAGATGTTTAAGTTAACATTAATTTAGATTAATAAATGCTGTAGAAATATTGTTCATTCTTAATTCATGTTAACTAAAGTAGTTAAGTAATATTAACTAATGAACCTTATTAAGTGTTACCACTACACTGTAAAAAATAAATCTGTAAAATAACGGAAAAAGTACTGGCAGCTCATTACCTGGACATTATACAGTAATTTTACAGGCATTTCTATGAACTCTAAAACATAACTCAATGAAGTGCAAAATTATAAATACTAGTAAAACACCTATAAAAAATTAAATACGGAAAGTTACGTTAAATTAATACAGTACATTGTGCCCTATTTTTATGGGGGGTTTTTTGTGTGTGTGTGTGTGTGTGTATTATTTATTGTTTGCTAGTAGTATTGCTACTCTAACTGCCTTTTTACCAAAAGCTATAGCTGAACTACTTTAAATTATGAGTAGCTTGTTCCATTTCAGTCAGGATGCTGCCCAGGAGCACCCTGCCTTTTTAGACAGTTGACAGCAGGGCAGCTTACTTGGTTGTGAAACAGAGCTACTGTGAGCGCCTTTTAAACTAAATTTCAGTCTCACTGCCTCCAGCCTGTGGACACCAGACTAGGAGCATGTGAGCTCGGATTTACAAAAGCTTCTACTGTAGTCTTTTATGCATGTACAAAATTATCATCTGGGCATTTTTAAATCACAGAGATAGATCACAGGGTGCAGTACAATATCTTTTTAATTACATGTTTAATGTGCGTGAGAGTGTGTTTGTTCATGCACCCAGGTGCAGCTCTTTGAGATGGATGTGATATGTTGGATATGGGCCTTCTTTAGGGAAATTGTCCTCATTAACCATGTTAAGCGGAGAAATGAGAACACTTTACACTGGGAGGGAAGAGTCTCCTGGGTCCCCCACACATATACCACCCATCTCACCTGCCTCTACGCATCATTACAAGGCCACCCCACCCCCGTCATTCTATTTTGTAGCTCTCTCTCTTTCTATTCCTCTTTTCTTTGTCTTTTTCTGCTGTCCTCCCACAGCCAGGCAGCCCAATGAAAACAAAGGGATCAATGTAGCTAGAAAACAATTACATTTAACTTCCATTTCAATCCCAAGGCATGCTGCAGCACAGATGAATCTCTGCCTTAAATGCCTCTGTCTCGCCACCTCCCACTGCCTTGCTGACTCCATCCATTCTCTGCAGCCACATCCGGCCGGCCCAGGCCTTATATCTCGCACTGCATTACTGCAGCACACTTAAGGACTTCCTTTCATTTCAGAAAGGAAGTTATCAAATGATGCAAGAAGCAAACATATCGAATGATGTGGATGATGTTTCATTGATGTCTTCCGATTGTTTTGCTGACGTGATCAGCCGTGTAGATATTTTCAGGGGAGATTATAATAAGATTTCAAGACTGGTTATTGACTAAAGCCCAGGATACACTGCAAGATTTTAGCAGTCCTATAAGATCATTACAAATCACAATGTGCGACATGGATCTATTAAACTTGGGTACGACATGCACATAGACTGTACGATGATGACGCCTGTTGACTCGTAGGCTACGATGCAAGTTTCTATAGAAGAATAAAATGTCATCAGCATGTGCAAGTGGTAAACAAAAAGACCATGTTGAATCACACTTTGGCAGTTGTAGAACTTGAGGTAAGCGGTTTTAAATTTTAGCGCCATGTCATGATTTTATATCGCATTTTCATTGGCTGCTCATTAGACGTAGGTCGAAGCAGCATATACACTGTGCAGTGATCATGCTGAATTTCTGACACTGTCAGAAAATGATCATAGGCTATCTTTGGTCGCAAGACCGGAAAAACGTCCTTCTCTGAACCTCTCTCACTGTATGACATAGGACCACCAATTAAGAGCCACGATCACAGAAATCGCCACGATTGTTTCACGATGACAGTCCTTCGTCTGGGACAGCCAAAAATCATGCGGTGTGTGCCGGGCTTAAAGCAAAGCACACTGTGAGTTACATTTATAATACTTTTGCATTGGAGTGTGGAGTGTGGCTCCATTCTGGTATGTAACAGCTACTTTTATGATTTATTCAATTCCCGTTTGATAAAATCATGTCCCATCCTACCTTTTTATTTCATATACATGCATAATTAACAGCTACTCAAAGATGTTAGTTTCCAAGATGGCTATTGAGTGTACTGGCTTGCCTAAAATGAACAGTTGAACAAAACGTGACCGTTCTGTCATTTACTCACCTCACGTCATTCAAAACCTGTATGTCCTTTTTTGCATGGAACACACACTTTTTTTTCTGTTTCAATGCAGTAACAATGAATGGATCAATTAAAATGAAGCTTTCTAAAATCATAAAGAACGCAAAATCACCATAAAAATATCTTAATAGTGGTCCATATGATTTGTGAGCTCTATTCTAAGTCTTCTGAATTCATACTATAGATTTATGTGGCAAAATCAGATTCTTAAACAAACCATTCTGAAAGGTTTTTACACTGAATCAACAGATTGACTGAACAGATTGGACTGAAAAGAAGAATTTATGAGTTGCTACATCTTGCATAAACTCTCATGAACACACCAGTGAGAGCCAGGACAGATGTCAGGATTTAACATATACATAATAGAAGCCACTTTAACCACTTTTAGGGACGTTTTTCCATTCCACTGCGCTACTTTTCCATTATTTTTTCTTTGTAAACACACGCTAGACGGATGTTTAACTATTGCGCTCGTGGTGTTCTAAAAATGCGGCACTCAGTTCAACTTTTTTTTAAGGTTTTATTTATTTTTTTTATTTTTTTTATACATGACCATAAGATACATATACAAAACTATACCATAAATTGCTGGGTACAAAAACAAGACAAATAAACAGATCTAGATTCTACACCCCCCACCCCCCCATGATGTTCTGCAAAAATTCACCTTTTGTACAATATAAGCCATAATGTACAGGTTTGGAATTACATGAAGTAATATAAAGTTTTCATTTTTGGGTGAACTATTTCTTTAAAGGAACTTTGACTAAACAAGTCTGGTCAAAGTGCTTGAAAGAACTCTGATATAGATCTTGAGCGGTTGCCGATGTTGTGCATTTCACTTTCAAAAGTCTAACTCAAAAGAACGACATCCCACACTATTCACTGCAGACAGGTCTATGTGAAGGTATATGTTTGTTCTGGTTAGGTAACTCCCCTGCGCTGAACTCTCTGTGCTGAGCTGAGTTTGATCCTCCCTTGCTGTGACCTGGTCATGCACAAATCAATGCAATGTGCTCCGTGTGCAGCCCTCTTCTTCACACCAGAATGCTGCTTTTGAGTTTATGTAAGCTAGGACAGGCATCCATCTGCCCACACATGTCCTCTCTCACTCTGGGGACTCAGGCCTTTACAGTGAACACACAGTGGGAGTGAAGTGCCAACCATTTTCTTTGATCTCTATGGTTGTTAAATTGTATTCTATGTTCTAATATTCAACTCTAGTAATAAAGCTTGTGAATAAAAGGTCTGAAAGAGTAGACATGCTAATTTTAGTTGAACTTGTGCAGTTCTGACAGCTCACCTTTTTCCAGGACATTTGTTGATGCTCTGTACACTTAATTCTGTCAGCTTATATGAATTTATGACAGACTGGTTATTTAATATAGAATAGCTTTTCCCAACCAAACTATTTAGCAATAGGTAGATTTTGTTATTTAGTTTTTTTTTTTTTAATTAATATTGTGAAAAAAAAAATAATAATAATAAATATAATATATAATATAATAAATATATTTATATTTATATAATAAAATAAATAAATAATAAATATTTATTGGTATATATTTTTTCATTTAAATCCCCCAAAAAATATGACACTGGCATAATGGCTGCTGAAAATTCTGCTTCACCATAACAGGAATAAATTCCATTTTAAACAAATTAAAATAGAAAACATTTATTTTAAATTGTCTAAATATGTCACAATATTTCTGTTTTTTTTTTGTTTTGTTTTTTTTGTTTTTTGTTTGTTTGTTTTGTTTTTTGCTTGTTTTGTTTTTTTGGACAAAATAAATGCAGCCTTGATGAAGATAAGAGAAAATAATAAAAATAATAAGAAAAAAATAAGAAAAAAATATTTGTAAAGTCTTTTCGTATAGTTACATGAACACATTCTACTAATTTATAAAGTAAGAAAGCAAAACAAACTGTATAAATTGTTTAGATGAATGTATATGTAGCCTATATAAAGACATCCAGACAAAGGTAGTACATGTCTTTTCTCAATTAATGATGCTATAGGCCTATTGAAGTCCAGTGCAATGAAAAATTTACTAGTTTCTTTTTTCTTCTTTTGGTCAGTGAAGGGCTTCTTGAGACTTACTGATGGGGCTGTGGGGATACATAAGACAAAAAAGGTGCTAGAATATGCATAATGTCAGTCAAAAACCATGAAAAGAATATTCACCTCATAATCCTGTACAGAAATCACTTTATTCAGTGGGAAACCTGTTCACTGCAGCATTAGGGTGAACACTAAATTATTAAAGCCATTTAAATAGTCAAGAGACAAGAGAAAATAAGAAAAGCATGTACGTTCTTTTAAAATACACTGTCTGAGATGTTCTGGGCAGTCAAAGTCACGGTCACAAAGTGCCTGGATTGTAATTTAAGGAATTCTGCTAAATGTAACTTTAAATGTTAATGTGATGCTGCTCAGGGAAGAAACTAGGACGTGGCTGCTTTGCAGTCAGTCGACGAGACCCTTTTCTCGTTAACGATGTAACAGCATTCCTTAGGGAGTGTGAATGTGACGGAGACAAGGTCCCCTGTAAGGCATGCTGCCCTGCACTAATTACACTTTAATTAGAGGAAAAACCCAAAGTTACAGTGTGTAACTTTAGTGCTCGAGATCTAAGCTAAGATCAGGCTTGTCATAGTCAGGATGTACTCTCATCGCTTCCTCTGTGGAGAGAACTTCAAGTAGTTTTGCAGTGTGATTTGGGACAGCAGTTGGCAGTTTGTTTGAGAAATTAGCTCATCTATGATGGAGTCTTGCTGTGTTTGTTGTGGAAGAGGTTGGTCCTTTGCAGGGCAACAGAAATATTGACAGTTCCATTTCTTGCTCCAGTCAGGCATATTCACACTTAAGTCCCACCACAGCTACAGCAGAGTCAGCAACAAACATACTGATTTGAGTGGCAGCGTTAACCGCGAGCCGATGTTCGTAAAGCAGATTTATGTCTAATCTGAAAATGAGATTTGCAGAAAGGTAAAACTACTAAATATGCAGAGCAGCGGCTGAAAAAAGCACATGTTAAAGGGAAGGTTCTTCTAAAAAGATATTTTGATGAATGTTGGGGTCCAAACAACTTCAAACCTTATTTGATTGTATAGACAAAAAGACATTTTTCAAAACATATGTTTTGTATTTTTGTGTTCCTTTTATCCTCACATATGCCTTTGACATTGTTTGCATACTGACAGTAGTTTTTGTTTCTACATCAAAACCATTCATAAGGAAATCTTCTTGAAAGCATCGATAAGTTACATCAAGATTCAGTATGTCACAACTAGTCTCACTTTCAGACGGCACGTCCTCAGACCACCCACAGTCTGTTCACTGACCATCTGACTGATACATATTGCTCAAAAAACTGTAAAGCACTGGCAAGCTCCAATCTGATTGGCACTCAAGTTGTGGGAGTGCAAACATGCAGGGTTTTTTATCAGTCTGCCTGGAAACAAAGTCATGTTTACGGTTACTAGGTTGATAAAAGTGCTTTTGATCATTAAATAATCATTGGATTTGCCTATGTTGGTCAGGTTAATGGCATCAAATTAAAAAAAAAAAGAAAAAAAGTATATTCAGAGTTGTGTTATAGTATCAAGTAATAATATCAAGTAAAATATACAGTGGGTACGGAAAGTATTCAGACCCCCTTAAATTTTTCACTCTGTTATATTGTCCTGTCCCTGTCAGCTGAAATACACCCCCACAGCATGATGCTGCCACCACCATGCTTCACTGTTGGGACTGTATTGGACAGGTGATGAGCAGTGCCTGGTTTTCTCCACACATACCGGTTAGAATTAAGGCCAAAAAGTTCTATCTTGGTCTCATCAGACCAGAGAATCTTATTTCTCACCATCCTGGCAAACTCCATGCGGGCTTTCATATGTCTTACACTGAGGAGAGGCTTCCGTCGGGCCACTCTGCCATAAAGCTCCGACTGGTGGAGGGCTGCAGTGATGGTTGACTTTCTACAACTTTCTCCCATCTCCCGACTGCATCTCTGGAGCTCAGCCACAGTGATCTTTGGGTTGTTCTTTACCTCTCTCACTAAGGCTCTTCTCCCCCAATAGCTCAGTTTAGGAAGGGTTCTGGTTGTCCCAAACGTCTTCCATTTAAGGATTATGGAGGCCACTGTGCTCTTAGGAACCTTAAGTGCAGCAGAAATTTTTTTGTAACCTTGGCCAGATCTGTGCCTTGCCACAATTCTGTCTCTGAGCTCTTCATACAGTTCCTTTGACCTCATGATTCTCATTTGCTCTGACATGCACTGTGAGCTGTAAGGTCTTATATAGACAGGTGTGTGGCTATCCTAATCAAGTCCAATCAGTATAATCAAACACAGCTGGACTCAAATGAAGGTGTAGAACCATCTCAAGGATGATCAGAAGAAATGGACAGCACCTGAGTTAAATATATGAGTGTCACAGCAAAGGGTCTGAATACTTAGGACCATATAATATTTAAGTTTTTCTTTTTTAATAAATCTGCAAAAATGTCAACAATTCTTGTTTTTCTGTCAATATGGGGTGCTGTGTGTACATTAATGAGGGAAAAAAATTATTACTAATTAATAGTTTTAACTAAATATTTTGCAGCATTTTTTTAGTTAAACTGTACTTGTTTCTTGGGTGTACAAAAATTCTGATAATTTCTGCTATTCTTAGTGTCTCTACAAACATTTAACTATATCCTTTTCATGCCAGTTTGTTATTGCGGTATAGTCTATTTAAAAAAAAAAAAAAAAAACTCATCATTGGCCATCATTTCCCAAAGTTCACCATCACTTGAGAGAACTCTATGGCAGATTGCTGGAGTTTAGAAGAAGTTTGGGAAAATAGTGGAGATATTTTATAGAGTGGGAGTTTGAACCGTATATTTGTGTTATCTTTTATGTGTGTGTGCTTGTTTGTACATATTCGAGTGGGTGTTTGAGCAGTTGGAGTATCGCTCCTCTTTGAACTCGCAGTGATACTGACTCAGGATTGACTCACAGTATATAGAGAATAGAGTATCACAGCTTAGAATCAATAAAATGCATAGAAAATAGAAAAAAATGCTATTGACTTTTCTATTTATATAATATTATCTATAATATAAGACATTCTATTAAATATGAATAGCATGTGGGAAAGCTTGGAGAAAGGAAGGAAGACACTAAAGGGAACAAAAAAGCAACAGTGCTGGGCTATTCTCTTCAGCTGTGGCCAAGTTGATCAGTCATGCTGTTTTATACCCTGTATGTTATTCTTGATTTCTCAGATCTGGCCTCGGTACAAATGAATCCAATCTAATCAGTTAATTAGGTCAGTACTCATTTATGCATAATGTACAAAAGGGCGCAGTGTTGTGGCATTGTAGTGGCAATTAAAGGTTCAGACACTGTCAGTTATGGGATAAAACAGCATTTTATTTGGTACTGCAATCAATTATGAAGTCAACCAGGCTTCTGCCATCCTAAGTGGATTATTCAAAGCTAGATTTGACAGTGTTGTGGTTGTGTAATTCCGTTCACTAAGCAGGGCTCGAATCTGGCATTTTAAACATTGTGACAGCACTCAATCTGTAGCAGCCATTCTCAGAGTCCAGATTCATGGTGGGCGTTAGAACAGAGGTGTCAAATGAGAGCGCTTTCATCTCTGGCTGAGTCCTTCCCTGAAATTTCAGTCAATGTGTTTTGCCTTCCATAAGCTTGTACTTCAAATTGCTTACACTTGGTACACTTGGTTTACACAGACTGACTGTCTGTGTAAACCTTAAAGTTTGCTTAGACTTCCTAGACCATACATTGTGACTGTTTAAAGGGATAGTTTGCCCGAAATTGAAAATTAGATCATTACTTACTAACCACTCATGTCATATGCTGCTAGTTTTTCTGTAACAAAAACTATTTTCTATATTTGATTAACTTTTAATTTAAGCCCATTGACCTCCATGGTTTTTTACCCATTTATGGTTGTTACCCATATTCTTCGAAATATCTTCTTTTGTGTTCAGCAGAAGAAAGAAATTCATACAGGTTTGGAAGTTAAGGGTGAATACTAATTTTTTTGGGTGAACTATCCCTTTAAGGAGTAGAAAATAAACAATTTCAATATAAGAAAATTTTAAAATAAATAATAAAATAAAAAAAATAAATAAACAAATCTCACAAGGGAGCAGAATCTACGTAATAGCACCCCCTATACCATAAACATGGATTACCGGTGTTACGGTTTAACTGGTGGCCGTGTTAAGTTGTGACTTTACACCAGATGTGAACGGTCGGCCGCAGATTCATCAATTTAAAAAAACCTGCACAATGTTCATTGCAATTAAATATTCTTACTACATGATGTTGGTATTATTGTAAAGATAAAACACAAGTGATGTCATTACATGGAATGACGTTTACACAGAACAAAGTTTTTTTCACAAAATAGTCATCCTTGTTATGGGATTCGAACTCATCCATCAAAATACAATCAACGCAGCACTGGCATGTCCTGTCAAGTTGAGCTATTTTACCACCACAATTAAGGAGCAGATCCTGATCTTTAAGCTTTTCTGATGTTTCATGATGCCAATGTGCCCATGATAACTTGTGCCGCACATGCTCACTCTGATAGCCTCATCTGAATACATTGTATGACACTTAGTGACATGTTCTTGTCAAAACACTGCTCCCCCAAATATTGTGCAACCTGATACTCTTCACCACTCAGTATTTCAATGAACAAACAAATGACCTAAATAAATACAGTAAGCCCCTTTAGTAAGCTGAGTTAGTCACACTCATAACACATACTCATTTCTGCAATAGCAAACAATGCACGATTTCAAATCATGTTACTGAATCAAAGATATTACAGTAATAATGGCTACAGTTGCCATATTGAAAAATACATTACTTCACTTGCGTAAATTACATAAAATATATAATGTTTGTAACAGTATCTACCCAGTGCTAGTTTTTGCGCTAGAAAACAATATGCTGTCAATACAGTAAATGTTCCCACTGTACCATAATCTATACTCTAGTTGACCTTTTTAGATGAAGTGTAAGTTATAGCACTTTGGTAGTCTTTACCAGGGTAAGGATAGTATCACATGGTATTCTGTAATGTAAAGTGTGTGTATTTTAATGGTTAGCCTACCTGGTCTGGTCCTTCTGATGGATCTTGGATTAATCTAATGGTTACACTCTCATTGATGGGTTCCTGTGTTCACAGACTCCCTCTCTCTACTGTAACAAGATTTTTTTCTTATTTGCAAAACCAGTTCTATAGAATCTATATCTATAAAATCTATATAGAAATCTATAAATGTACTGATAAGATTAACCATTCAAATCAGGTGGATTAAATGATAGACACATGTATTAAATTAAATGAAAAGCTTGATAGTAAGCATTATGAAAGGTAGATGAAACACTTATGTGTAGTGAAAAGGATACTTTGTGATTTTGTGTTTTATACTAACATTGAAAATTGAGCATGCTGTGAAAAAAACTGTAATAACTCAGCTCAATGGAGGGCTTATTTATTTAGGTCATTTATTTGTTCGCACAATATTTGGGGGAGCAGCATTTTGATGAAAACATGTCACTATGTGTCATAGAATGTTTTCAGATGAGGCTATCAGCGTGGGGGCGTGAAGTTAACATGGACACATTGGCATTAAAGGATTAGTTCACTTTAAAATGAAAATTACCCCAAGATTTACTCACCCTCAAACCGTCCTAGATGTATTGGTGAAATATTAATAAATATCCTGATGCGTCCAAGCTTTAGAATGGCAGTGAACGGGACCAACAAGTGTGAAATTCAAGAAAGTGCATCCATCCACTATAAACGTACTCCACACGGCTCCGGGGGGTTAATAAAGGCATTCTGAAGTGAAGAGATGTGTTTGTTTAAGAAAAATATCCATATTTAACAAGTTATAAAGTAAAATATCCAGCTTCCGCCTTCAATATTCAACTTAAGAAGAAAGTGTAACGCCTCTCGTAGTTCAAAACAATTATGCTACATCCTAAAACCTTCCGTATTCAAAAACGATTGAATACGTAAGGCAGTCTGGTGAAAGCTAGATATTTAACTTCATAACTTGTGGAATATGGATATTTTTCTTACACAAATGCATCGCTTCACTTCAAAAGGCCTTTATTAACTCCCTGGAGCCGTGCGAGTATGTTTATGATGGATGGATGCACTTTCTTGAGCTTCATACTTGTTGATCCTGTTCACTGCCATTATAAATCTTGGATGCATCAGGATATTTATTAATATAACTCCGATTGTGTTTATCAGAAAGAAGAAAGTCATATACAACTAGGATGGCTTGAGGGTGAGTAAAGCTTAAAGGTTAATTTCATTTTAAAGTGAACTAATGCTTTAGGAAACATTAGGCTTAGACCAAAGTTGTGTTGATTGTATTTTGATGGATGAGTTCAAATTAGTGTTGCTTTCGTCAACGAAAATTATGGCTAAATATCGTCGTCAACGAACCTTTATCACGTGACGAAAACGAGACGAGACCAAATCCAAAATCAACATAATATATTGCATTGTTCACAAGATATTACACAGGGAATGATTTAACATATTTGGCTAAAAACGTGTCTCATCTTTCCGGGGTGCAGTGTGTATCCAATGATCCCGGACCCATCCTTGTTCATTTTCCAACGTGGAACAAAACGTTTTTTTTGTTTTTGTTTTTTGTCTTTTATCAGCAGTTTTTCAGCATGAAAATGTCTAAATGTAATGTCATTTATATTTTCTAAAAAATTAAAAAGTGTTCTATCAAATGATACCTACCTTTTGACTCTCCTTGCTACAGTTTTGGAGTTATGAGTCTTTACTTTAGTGTTTGTCGCTCAGAAAATAAGGGGGAAAAAACACTCTAAAAAAGCCTTGAGGTCTTAAAGGGTTAGGAGACACCTCAAGGCATTATAAGGTATTGGTAACAATAATATAATAAGATAACCTTGTTTAAAATAGGTTTGGCTAAAAGAAACTTTTGGTTTCGTCTATACTACTAGGTACTTATACTATATTGACTGAGTTAAATAGAACTGCATTACTAAAAAGAGACTAAAATACAATTTTCATTGACTAAAATTAGACTAAATGTCATCAGTTTTCGTCGACTAAAACTAAACGAAAATAGTCATGGATAATTCTGACTAAAATTAGACTAAAATGCGCAGACTTTTAGTCGACTGAAACTTGACTAGACTAAAAAGAGTATGAACGTGACTAAAACAAAAAAAAACTAAAATGATAGCTTGATACAAAGACTAGACTAAAACTAAAATTAAAACAGGCCGCCAAAAACAACACTAGTTCGAATCCCATAATAAGGATGACTTTAAGCTTTTTTTGTGTGTGTGTAAAACATACTTCTGCCGTTTCAGGTAATGACATCACCTATGTTTTATCTTTACAATGATACCAACATCATGCAGTAAGAAAGCTTAATTCTAATGAACACTTTGCACAGGTTTTTCAAATTGACAAATCTGTGGCCCATCGTTCACACCTTGCATAAAGTCACAACTTAACACGTTCCCCAGTTAAACTGTAACACTGGAAAAACTCGTCAATGGTGGGGAAGCATTGTGTCATTAATGACAGAAAAAAAATCTCATCAATGGCGGGGAAAGGGTTAATGTTACTTAAATATTTTTAATAAATTAAATATTTTCCATACAGGTATTACCACTGTGCTGACCATGACCACCATCAACACCCACCTGAGAGAAACACTTCCGAAGATCCCATATGTCAAAGCTATAGACATGTATCTGATGGGCTGCTTCGTCTTTGTCTTCTTGGCTCTGCTGGAATATGCTTTTGTCAACTACATTTTCTTTGGACGGGGGCCTCAGATGCAAAAGAAATTGGCTGAGAAAGCCGAGAAAGCCAATAACGAACGCAACAAGTATGACGGCAACAAGGTAAAAGTCATTTTTATTTGTTTCAATGCCAGTGTGAAGAATGACTGTTTTGTTTGCTAAAGAATTCAATGTTAGATTTTCTTTTTTTAATAAAAGGTTGTGTTATGGTAGTCCTGGGGGAAACAATACAAAGGCATGAGCGAAACTGGAAAAAACTAGAATGTGAAGTTTCTAAGTAACAGTAATAAAGTTTATGAAAAAGTTCCATTAAAAAGCAATGCATTTCTTACCATACAGAATTAAGTAACAATGCAACATCATTAGCTGATAACACTGCAATATTAAAAGAAAATAACATTTGTAAAATCCCTTAAAATGCTTTGGACAAAAAGGGGTAATGCAACACTGGTTGCCAACTGGTAAAATTAAATGAACCAAAACTTGTTGGCACTCTATGAATTCAAATAATACTTACACTCTAAAAAATGCTGGGTTAAAAACAACCCAAGTTGGGTTGAAAATGGACAAACCCAGCGGTTGGGTTAAATGTTTGCCCAACCTGCTGGGTAGTTTTATTTAAACCAACTATTGTTTAAAAATTGCTTTATGGCTAGCTTAAAATGAACCCAAAATAGTTGGGAAATTAAAAACCAGATGCAATTAGAGGCAGCAATAATAGACAAAGGTGAAAGGTTTAGAAAGGTTTATTAATATGCTTTAATATTTTATTAATATAAATGTAATAGTTTAATAGTTTATTCATATAAATTTGTTAATAAGCAATTTAATAAATGTTTATTGTTTAATAATTATTCATTGAACATTAATAAATGTTAATTTCCAACATACTTTGGGTTAATTTTAATTAATCAATACAGTAATTTTTAAACAATAGTTGGTTTAAATAAAACTACCCAGCAGGTTGGGCAAACATTTAACCCTACCGCTGGGTTAAAACAACCCAATTGCTGGGTTTGTCCATTTTCAACCCAACTTGGGCTGTTTTTAACCCAGCATTTTTTAGAGTGTAACATGGAAAAAATTAAGCAACACTTTTGCTAAGCTATAAGCCGTTTCCATGTTACACTTCCTCTAATTGTACAGCGTTCTTTCCTACTTTGACACCTGGAAAATGCTGCACTTATTTCATTTTATTTATTTCAATTATTTACTCACTCCCAGTCCTGATGAATGTCAGTATTCCTCCTGCAAATGTTTAACCCTGGAATATTGTGTCAGAAATATGGCCACTGACATTTGCGTGTGAATAGTTGTGCAACAACAACAATGTCCTGAAATATGTGTCATTTTTCCTTGAATCAAAAGACAAATTCCAGACTCAAGTTGAGATTTTTGAGGTTAAAGCATTTGTGCTGAAGCTCAGATGGAGGACAAACTCTTGTTTGTGCTTTTCTGACCAGTCTGTTCAAGAGGGAGGCAACTGCAAGCCATCATCTGTTAAACAGTCCAATCAGGTACAAGGCCACCATCACTCACGAGGGGTGAGTGTGTGTATTGCTGGCTGTTTTTGTCAACGTTTGTAAGCTTCGTCCTGAAATCATCCTAGCAACATTTCCCTCTCATTTAGTGCAAAACAGTGTTTCTCAACTGGCGGGTTGTCGTCTGTTTCACATAGGCTTATATTAACTTTTAAAGGGGAGGAGAAAATGCTTCCCATATGTTTTATTATTAATGCTCAAGGCTGAGTGTTCAATCAGACTCTGTTATATTAATCACTTGGCAGAAGATAGCCAGATTAGATAGATCTGTCTTCTTACTGTAGAGCATGAAACCATAAATATTTTTTGCTATTGTCATTTTTGCATTATTTTATTTTATATTTTATTAATCAGTTCATGTAATACTAATAAATTACAATGTTTGATTTTAGAGACATTTAATTTTGTACAAAATGTCAGGAATTTGTTGAGTCGCTACTTGATGTCCAATGTAAAATCTGGGTCTTGATTCAAAACCAGTTGAGAACCACTGAAAACATGAGTTCTTTTTTTTTTGTGCCATCTTGCTTTTTTTCTTTCTCCATATGTAATTTCTGATCCAGTTAAAATGTCAGCCAGATTACCATGAAATCCACTTGTCATGTCCTTCATTCAGTTGTACATTCTGGTTCAGTACACTCAAGTTCTATTGCTGGTCTCTCATTTGCCCCATCACAAACACTGATCAAGATTATGAAGTGAGCTTGAGCTGTAATATTTTTTGTAAGAATGTATTTCTGAATTATTTATTACTGCAGAGACTCAGAGGTAGCAGTAAATAAACAATATATCATGGAGGGACCTCCTCTTGAGAAATAACCTGAGCTTGTTGTTCAACAAAATAGCAATTACTTCTGTCATTTAGCGATGGGAGTTTATTTTGTTTTGTTTTTTTTGCTTGTTTCATACTGTTATTTTAATTGATTTTTCTCAAAGTGTTTGAGTGAAATAACTCCTTACACGTCATGTTATATATTCTAGGTTTTTTGTTTGTTTGTTTGTTTGTTGTTGTTTTATTTTCAGTTATTGAAATCAGCTTGGGTGTCTATTGTAGTAAATGTGTGTTTATTTCCTTTTGCTGTTCCACTTTAATTGTGTTCTGTGTATGCATCATATATAATAAACAAACTTCTTTTTATTGATAAAAATAGGAATGCTTTTTTAGGACTCCTACGTGTCGCCTATAGGTTACATTAAAATATCACTCCTTATAGATGAGAACTTCAGCTTCCTAATATGATTCTTGTAAGCTTAGCAACTCCCAACTTGTTCTTATTTACAGTACTGATTCAGCTCATTAACAAAACAGCTATTTATATCCTAAATATGATTTGACATTACAATTGTACAACCTAATTATACAGGATATTACTTTGTGGCTTGTTTAGAGCATCTCATTGTCATTATTGCAATGATAAATTAGCATGTTGATGTTTTGTAGTACCATAGATTATGAAACGAGTGCTGTTCATTTCTGTATGGTGTTCTGGAGAGCAGCACTTCAGCAGTAATTAATGTCTGTGTCATGTGTCTATGGCTGTGCTTTACATATATACCATTATTATTTTCTTGTGAGCATTCCAATGTCGTGGATAAAATGTAACTGAATAATCTTAAATCTTATTTTCAAATGACATGACTAAATGACTGATAAAACATGGCCACATAAATCTAGCTGTCTTTCATTTTTGTGCAAAGAACTGTTTTGAAGAATATGGCACACTTGACTCTTTGCATTGAAAGCTCTTTCATTCTTTATGTATGTCATGTGAACACCTCCATTGTATCTTGTCTAACTGCCTAACTAACCACTCTTCAAAATCCCCACTTTTCAAAAACGCCTTCCTTTTCCCTTTTTTTTTGTCTTTGATAATGTTTTGGGGGATTTATTATGTAATTGCCTTTTTAATTTCACTGTTTATAGTTTTTTTTCTTAACCCTGTAAAGTCTGAAATATGAAATAATAGTCAGAAAAATCTGTAACACTTTACAGTATGGTTTTATTAGTTAACATTAGTTAACTACTTTAGTTAACATGAATTAAGAATGAACAATACTTCTACAGCATTTATTAATCTCGGTAGCTCTTTATTTTACAGTCCTGTTTTGCATGAACATACTATGTACTTATTGTGATTATGACAATAACTATGCACTAACCCTGAACCGACCCCAAAACCTTAACTTAACCCATGTACCTTACACTCAGTACTTTTGTGGATAAGTACACTGTAAGTGCATTGAAAGTGCACATACTGTAAAATAAAGTGCAAACTTAAGCTCAGTTAATGTTCGTTTCAACATTTACTAATAATTTTTTTAAAATTAAAAGTCATTTGTTAACATTAGGGGCTTTCGCACTGAATAGTTCTAGGAACTCAGTTATAGGAAGTAGCCATTAGGATAGTTCCCTGGGAACTAATTTCTCCCCCGGGCCATGTTCCTGGCTGCATTCGCAGCGGCAGTAAGAACTCTGAAGCAGCTTTTTAAAAATCCCGGGTGCCGCTGTTTGACATGCATTTGACCAATCAACATACACTTACATCACTGATAGTTCCTATAGTGCTGGTTTAGACCCTACTCTGAATAAGGAGCTAATTTAGTTCCCCTCAAAAGGAGTTCCTAGAACTAAAATCATTCATAGTTCCTGCGGTGTGAACACGCCAAAATCCGGGTAATTCCGCCAATAGTTCTAGGAACTACAAAAAGGTTCCACCAGTGCGAAGCCCCAATTAGTTAAAGTGAAAATGATGTCATTAATGACTCACTCTCATGTCGTTCCAAACCCGTATGACCTCCGTTCATCTTCAGAACACAGTTTAAGATATTTTAGATTTAGTCCGAAAGCTTTCTGTCCCTCCATTGAAAATGTATGTACGGTATACTGTCCATGTCCAGAAAGGTAATAAAAACATCATCAAAGTAGTCCATGTGACATCAGTGGGTTAGTTAGAATTTTTTGAAGCATCGAAAATACATTTTGGTCCAAAAATAACAGAAACTACAACTTTATTCACCATTGTCTTCTCTTCTGGGTCTGTTGTCAATCCACATTCACGACTCCGCAGTGACGCTACTGACGTAAGACGCTGCTGACGTGTTATCTGGTGCTCATAATAAATATGGCTGAGCAAAAAAATGCAAGTCTTCCTCTTTGTCGAAATCCTTAGACATGTTTGCGAAGGTTGTTTTGTTTACAGCGTGTGTCTCCCTCAGACTGTAAACGAAATTCGGGCGCACCAGATAACACGTCAGCAGCATCACTGCGGAGTCATAAACCACACTCTGGAGCAGAAGGGGGCGATAATGCACCAATAAGCTAGATACCAACCGGCGTAAAACAGGAAAGAAGAAGCGGAGTCGTGAATGCGGATTGACAACAGACCCGGAAGAGAAGACAATGCTGAATAAAGTCGTAGTTTTTGTTATTTTTGGACCAAAATGTATTTTTGATGCTTCAAAAAATTATAACTAACCCACTGATGTCACATGGACTACTTTGATGATGTTTTTATTACCTTTCCGGACATGGACAGTACATACATTTTTAATGGAGGGACAGAAAGCTCTCGGACTAAATCTAAAATATCTTAAAATGTTCTGAAGATGAACGGAGGTCTTACGGATTTGGAACGACATGAGGGTGAGTTAATATTAACAAATAAATACTGTAGCAGATCTGTTGCTCCTTGTGAGTTTAATACATTACCTTAAAGGGATAGTTCACCCAAAAATGAAAATTTGATGTTTATCTGCTTAAGCCCAGCGCATCCACCAGGTGACTTTGTTTCTTCATTAGAACACAAATGATGATTTTTAACTCCAGCCGTTGCCGTCTGGCAGTCAAATAATGCGAGTGAATGGGAACTCTACTCTGCTTATGAGCGCGAGACATTACTGCCGTTGTCAGAGCGCAATCAGACCTCACTAAGCGAATGCTGAAAGCAGTTGGACATGGTGTATTAGAGGTAAAAAATGATATAAATACAGTTACGGTTTCTTGCACAAACCGATCGTTTTGTGTCTTAGGACATCAATGTGTCGTCACGAGCCGCAGGGTTTCATTTGGATTTGTCTATGCAAGTTTTTTCAACTCTTATTGGTAGAGTTCCCATTCACTCGCATTATTTGAATGACAGACGGCAACGGTTGCAGTTAAAAATCATAATTTGTGTTCTACTGAAGAAACAAAGTCACCTACATCTTGGATGCGCTGGGGAATAAACATCAAATTTTCATTTTTGGGTGAACTATCCCTTTAAGGTAATGTATTAGCAAACTCACAAGGAGCAACACATTTGCTACAGTATTTATTTGTTAATGTTAGTTAAGAAAAATACAGTCGTTCATTGTTTGTTTATGTTAATTCACAGTGCATTAACTAACTAATTGGGGGTGTGTGGGTGTAATAGTAGGCTTTTTAGAGATAAAGAAAACTATGGTAACCAGGATTGTCTCTGCTTGCAGGTGGATTCCCAGGGAAATATCCTTTTGACCACCCTGGAGATCCACAATGAGGTGGCTGGGAACGAGATCACTACCAGCGTGAGCGAAGCCCGGAACTCCACTTCAATGGTATTTGATAACTCAGGGATCCAGTATCGTAAACAGAGCACAACGCGGCCAGAGGGCCGCATGGACAGGAATGTGCAGTCGAAGAAACCGCGGCTACGCAGACGCTCTTCCCAACTCAAAATCAAAATCCCTGACCTCACAGACGTGAACGCCATCGATCGATGGTCACGGATAATATTTCCCGCAGCTTTCTCTCTTTTCAATTTGATCTACTGGCTGTATTATGTGAATTAGGCTTCAGACGTCAATGGGGTTTTTTTTGCCCCTTCACAATTTTTTCATGTTGCCAAGTGGAAAATTAGACTTTTTTTCTTTTTTCTTTTTCTTTTTTGCTCTGACGTACTTAAGGGACGTACTTACGCGCCATATAAATCAAGGTTTTTCTACATTTGAACCCTTGTGATGTTGCGAAGGGTTCCGATGGAATACCACCTGCACTAAAACGGGCCGTCTCATCATATGCCCAAGCTCACATACAGTACATATGTACTCAAAAAAAAAACATTCCCATTCACATACACACAAAACCAGTTTTCTAAAGACTATCTCTGTACATACGTTGCAATTTTTGAAGCCACAGGACTTCCGCATGATGCACTCAGAGCTGTCTTTAATTTGTACATGTTGATATGTTATTACGTTTGAAAGATGCTAATTGCAAATGTTTCATGCCAATAAATCTTTATTGTCGGAGCGTAGGTGATTAATATCAAAAGAAGATTATATTGTTGTGGAAATGCAATATAACAAGGTTGTTGGTCAAATCACGTCTTCAGTTTCAGAGCTTGCTACGTAAACATCAGCTCTACTAAACATTGCCGTTATGATCTAATTTAGACAAAGTTTGTATATAATCATGTTATGATATGCTTTTGGAACGTGATTTCCATCCGCCTTGGGTTGATATGATTATACGCCACTTTTTGCAATCATCATGTAAAGTGCTTCAGTACATGTAAGATAAGATAATAATTGTACACTTATCTCATTTCAAGGTTATCAAAAAATGAGGAAAAGGAATAAAAAAAACACTGCAAATGTGGAATATTTAAATCAGGGCCTGCAAAGGATTTCCATGATGCCATCATGAACATCAAACATGAGTAGACAGACAATCCTAACATTGTGTTTTGCTTTTTGTTAGTAGATGTGTAGCAATTACTGTATGATTTTCAAGTGAGAGTGGGTTTGGGTGTTTTATTACCCTCCATTTTTTAAAGAATGCCTGAGTCATTTCCATCATCATTGTAGGCCTTATGTAAACATCATATGGCCCATTTACAACACATCACTTTATTTTATTTTACTTTATTTCCGGTTAGGGTTATTTATAGACAAGCTCCTAACGCATTTGAGGGAATCGTATGTTGGCATCAATACACAACTTGTCTCAGGTTCTCTTCCAACATGAAAATGGTCTGTATTTTTCTGATTGCCGGTATACACATCATATTTGTTGTGATTAATTTGTATTATATCCTTGTGTACAGCAACAATGATTACATAGCAGATTTAGTCAGCATGATATTGTTTGCATTTAGAGATTCTACACTGGTTGTATCTGATTTTGTTTTGGCAGATTTCTTTACCACCGGTCATATGCACTTACTCTATTTCAGGGGCCGAAAACTGCTGTCTGGTTAGAGAGTAACGTTGTATACTCATGCTTGCAAACCATCTAAATATATTTATAAAGCTCTTTAAAATATCCCGTATGTTGTTGACATGTCACTTCAACAGGTTGCTTTGCAGTTGCATTGTGTCAGTAGATGCTCATTAATTCTTTACTTTTCTTCCCTCTTCTATTGTATGTTGTAAATATATAACCCATAATCCACATGTGTGACCCATTTCTTTATTTTTTTTTTTCTAATATTCACTTTTGAGGTTTTATTCTGTACAGTCCACCTCACAAATGACCAGATCTCTATTTATGAAATGTTTAAATGATTAGATAAATGAGGGGTGAATGTCCAGAGGATAATATGAGGAAATGGAATAAATTTTACTCTTTCAAGTAATTGGTTTTGCCTTATTTCAAATTCTAATGAGGTGTTTTTTAATATATTTTAATTATTGTCATTATCAACATCATGCATAATTTGATCTGCGCCATCATTTCAAGTCGTTTTGACCTAGAAACACATTTTGAATTGCATGCACTAAATAAGAAGGAAAGTTCAGTGCTCTTTTTTTTAAATATAGTATATATTTAACCAATACGTTTAAGACTTTAGCGATATGCTCTTCTCTAGAGTTAATTTTTAACTTTAACTGCTAGCTATGGACATTTGAATGACTTTCCCGAGATAACGTCAGAAGATGTTCACAAGCTGTTTTATTGATGTTTTTTCGGAGTGGGAACACTGATTGGGTGATTACAAAATGGATCATACATTTCAGTAAGTTGTACTCTATCTTTCAACAAACCTTCTGATGTTCATTCATAGCTTTTTTCACGCTATAACTAGAAAAGAGGAAAAAATTACTGCCACGCGTGATCAGTGATACCGTTTAAATGGAACGCAATGAAGAGTGTTTAAATGACATTTATTGTTTGGATTTAGTAATAAAATAGAAATTGATAACTGAAACTTAGTTTATTACACGTAAATTAAAACACAGTCAGTCAAATTAAATTGTTTGCTTAAAGTTGCGTTCGCGCACAGTAGGGAATGCCATGATATAGCAGCCCAAACCATCACTGATCCACCCCTGTGATTCACGCTGGGCAGCAACTGTCCAGGTGTTAAGCTTCTTTGGGGCTTCTCCACACTGTAACTCCTACAGATGTGGGAAAGACAGTGAAGGTGGACTTATCAGAGAACAATACATGTTTCACATTGTCCATAGCCCAAAATTTGCACTGTTGGCACCAACTGAAACCGACAGTTGACATTGGCACGAGTGACCAAAAGTTTAGCTATAGTAGCCTGACCATAAATATTGACTCTGTGGAGCGCCTGACAAACAGTTTTAGTGGAAACAGGAAAGTCACATTTAATTCTGCAGTGAGTTGGGCAGCTGTGGTCTTATGTTTTTTTTTTAATATAGTCTGAGTTAGTACTTGGACATCCCTTTCAGTCCGCTTTCTTGTATCTACAGTTACTCCTGTTGAATGTGGTTTGTCCTATGTGGTGGTGTGCCGACATTACCCTGGGTACCATAACTCCTGATGCAAGATGCGCACCAACAATTTGTCCTCTTTTGAACTCTAATATGTCTCCCATTGTGTTGTGTGGATTGTAATATTTTATGTACAACTCTGCTAATTAAACCTTTACACTCTGATCTTACTGATGGAATGTAAAACCAGTGAAGATTGGCCACCAGGCCACACATACATAGGCGTGAAACCTCCAAAAGAATATTGGCCAGTGTTTCAGTTTTATTGTCCAATCCCTATATATTAATCATAATAATCACAACAGAATTTGTCAGGTGTTTAGGGAGGGCATATTGGACAAGCTGGGATAAAATTTGCAAATCCTGAGCCCAACACTCCACCATGCATCCAATTTTATAGTAATGCAAAGGCAGTATGGGGGTAAAATACTAACTCTGAACAACTCTAGCTTACTTTATTGGGTTTGAACAGTGTTAGGAATACAGTGCACAGCATAAATGAGTAAATCCCCTCTGAACAAATATAAAAGATGTATTTTCGTTATGATCACTAATACAATTCATGGAATGATGGCAAAACTAAAATGTATTAAACATATACATAATAAAAACTGAGAAATATATGTAATTAATAACCATAAAATAGCAGATTGCAGATTGCAGAAATGAGTACACCCTAGATTTAATTCAACAAATGTATAATATTCTAGTACTTAGTATGCCCTCCATAATTTTGAATATACTGCTCTGACCCTTCTTGGCACAAAGTGTACAAGGTCATGATAAATTGTCACATCTGTCCTGTTTAACTACTGGATGATGAGTTCCTTGAATGCCCTGATCTTTAATGGGGAGTGTTGCTCAACTCGTCTCTACAGAATCCCCCACAGGCGCTCAAGAGTGTTAAGATTGAGTGCAATAAATATCCACAGAAAGTTTTTCACCTTGGGAGAATGCATATCCTCATTGTCATGTTGAAAAAATGCCCAACAATGCAGGGAATGAGGAAAGGGTAACATCTTCTGTTTCAAGTTTGTGTATTAAATTATACAGTGATGTGGGAATTCATGACAGCATTGATAAAGCACAACTCCCTCACACCTTCAGCACTCATACATTCCTATATAAGAGCTTTACTTCCACTGAACTTTACTGTGGGAACCAGGCACTTCTCACTGTACTCCTCCTCTAGCAACACCATAACGTTTTGGATGCTGTTATGATTGATTTGGTCTCATGAGACCAGAGTATTGATTCCCTGAATCTATATGTTGTAAATGTGGGCTTTGGAAATGGCTGACTTTATTGTGCTTTTACTCTGTGAGATAAACAGTCACTCTTTTCATAGCTTTTGCTGGCTCTGAGACACTCGCTTGGTATTTCTCCTGCTCTTTGTCTAGCAAAAAAATCCCTCATCACTAAATGAAAGCTTAAAATGAAGGCCTGATTATTTCAGGGGCCTTGTCACAAGTCTATTTGTTTTTAATTTCTGTGTTACTTTTTCTATATTTTCACACTTAAAACTGATTTGGTAAAAGATTTGGTAATCCTCTTGTACCACTGTCCTCTTTTGTGCTCAGAAATAAGTCTCCTGACAGTTCTCTCTCAAGTGGTTTCATTGTTGTCAGCATTAAGTCTGAGAATGATTCAGTGGGATATAGAACACTTTTAATTGTCAAGAAATTACTTCTCTTTAAATGTTTTGGTTCAACATACTAACCTGTTGATCAAACATTGCCTTAAACTTACACCATAATTTTTTTTATTTCATTTTATTTAGTAACTTTTAGTAGGTTGTACTCATTTTTGCTACACAACATTTTATCAACTTGATAAGAAAATCTTATTTTCCTGAATAGTTTTGACATGCTTCTTTGGTAATTGAATAAGCAGACTTGCTGGAACATTACATCTCTAAAGAAGCCTAACATGTCTTCTAAGTAACGGAGTAATTGCTGACTTTCAGAAGTTTCAGAGGGAGTGTACTCATTTATGCTATGCACTGTAGATACAGTATTTGAGATTAGAACAGCAGGAACCGGACGATCGTGCTGTATACCAGAAGCCCTCCCCCATCTGCACTGCTTCTGTCTAGCAGGCTGAGTTTAACATAAAGGGTTAGGCATCATAAACATGACTAATGTTACTGGTGCATGTGACTGGTGTCATTTAATAGACATATTAATCAGCAGTGGTGGTGCTGCTGAGATCATGTCTTGCCAATGTAGCTGAACAAGTTCTTAACAAGAGTGATTCATCAGTTCACCATCAGTCATTTGAAGGACGCTGTGATGAGGAAAGCACTAGATTGATATTTCTTTGTTTCATGATTGTTTTACTGTTTTAATTTTCCCGACACTATTGGGGAACTACCAGTTTGACCTCTACTGACATCTTTCAGTTTCCTAATGATGCCATAAAATCACATATCAAAGTGCTAATTGTCAACCATCTTTTACAACACACTCTCTGCTAATTGGCAATCAACATAATATGACTCATCTGTGCAAAAGCAATTGAAATCAAAGTTAAACTTACATTTCATCTACCGTTTGTATTATTTAATTCCCTTTATCTGCAGTGTGTATGTACGTATTACACTGTGACTGAAATATTAGTCCTAACATACATTGTCCTTGATGAAATCATAAAATTCAGTGCTAGTTTTCATGTTGGATCACTTAATTTTAAACCGCCCTTTTTTGTTGATTGTTTCTGTAATGTTGTGGGTTTGTCCACTTTCATTGGCTTGTTTTTTAGTGTAATCATTAAACACTGCAATAAATATCCAGTCTCTCAGCTTCTGCTGTGAAATGCAGTGAAGACAAAATTGGATACTTGGTGCGTAACAAAGTCAGGTCAGTCTCTATCATTCAATTCTCAAATTACAGCAAATTTGTAAATATGCAGATTGTATGAACCAACATAGCCATAAAAATCAGTAGCTACACTGAACACAGATATGCTTAAACTGCAACATGCACAACACAAACATACACCGTACAGATACCATATTTGCCAAGTAAGCCATGTTCATGGATCAACATATTTTGTTTATCCTCGAACAACATTCTTGACCAAAAATTTAGTCCTAATCTCCCTACCCCTAAACCTAACCCTACCCATAACTTATTCCTAAAAATCAAAGGGAAATGATAGGTTAACAACTTTGATGTACAGTAGAAGCACCTAACCCTGTTTGTAAGCCTAAACTTGACAAACTGTAAACTTGTCTCTCAAATCTGATGTTGTTCTTGGTGAAATCACATTTGCATAATGACATTGTGTGGACATAAAAGGGCACGGTGATATGTGTGCATGTGATTTATTACCCTCAACTAATTTGATAACTTCGTTTTAGCAGATATTACTAATTAAAGTAGAAAATGCACTTGTAAGCAGAACAAGTTCTCCTCTAATGAATCCCATGAGTTGGCTCCTAATAGATTTTTAATCTGATCTCTCCCCTGCCACCTAACTAATGGGGATATAAAACATGATCTTTGAGGTGTATCATTTTATCTTTATCAAAAATAACATAGATCAGCATTGGGCAGCAGACACTGGGTCTTTTTTCTTCTTTTTTTTTCCCCTGTAATGATCATCTTTTTGAAATTATTCTTGTCAAAAAAAAAAAAAAAAAAACACAACCCCTTTAAGCTTAGAGGTGTGGTATGGTCATTATTAAAATGACCCCCTGAACTTGGAACTATAATATCCAGCTGTGAACTCCTCAACCCACCTCACTCACAGCCAAGAATACAGTTCTCCACGTAGGACTGACTTAGTAACAGATATCTGTTTCAATGGCAATAATGATTACATTTCAGTCCGTTCTTCACACAAAGGTATCATATACTCTTAAAAATAAAGGTTCATTATTGGCATCAATGGTTCCATGAAGAACCATCCATGGAAACTTTCCACTGCACAAAACGTTGCCCTTTTATATGGAGTGTCTATTTACACCAAGTGCAAATAGCCTGCCATGTTGGCAGAGGCTATTTATACTAACTCCTCCCACCATAGTCTTATTAAGCCAGACAAAATAACAAAAGAAATCTGCCTGATAACAGGATCAGTGGTGTGGAGTGTAACGAAACGGGACTGAGGCAGAGATCCAAATGCAGCATTTTATTAAAGTAGAGTGGACGTACAGGCAGGGTCAAAACAGGAACAGGCAGAATCGTAGTCAGGGTACAGGAAGTAGATCGAGGCAGGCGGATATCATACACAGAACGCTATACCAGGCAAGGGTCAGGACAGGCAGCAACGGATCAAGAAACAGGAACAGGCAGCAACGGTAACAGACAGGCAGACAGGAATATAAACGCTCGGAGATGATACACTGGGTAATCAAGACTTCGCGATCGGATGGTGTGAATGAGAGTCCTTTTATAGTCCAGGTAACAAGCTACAGCTGGGTGTGGTGATTAGTGAGGAGTGTGTGCATGGCTGTATGTGGCGACAGGTGATTGGTGTGGAGTGAACATGTGACTGGCAGAGAGGATTGTGGAAAGTGAAGTCCCGGAACTGACAGGAGCAGACCGTGATCATGACATAATGCCCCCCTCCCGGAAGGCGCGTCCTCGCGACGTAAACGGAACAGCTAGGGAGGGGGGGTGGGTGCATTGGGGACTGGTATGCAGACATGAACAGGGTCCCCAATGCAGGTTCCAGGAACTCGGCTACCATGGCGGGTCAGGTGCCACGGGCAGCCATGGTGGGTCAGGTGCCAAGGAGAGCCACGGCAAGTCAGGTGGCTTGGGCGGCCGCGGCAGGGCAGAGTCCATGGGTGACCCCAGCGGGTCAGAGTCCATTAGTGGCCATAACAGTTCAAAGACCCATGACGGCAGTGGCCGGGCAGGGTCCCCACCCACAAGCTCCCCACCCTCAGGTATACTGCCCCCCCAAAAAAAATTCTTGGGGATTTCAACAGGGTACGTTGTGGGCTCGTGGGCAAGGATTTCGGGTGGCTCCGGCAGGGCAAGACGCTCGAGTGGCTCCGGCAGGGCAAGACGCTCGAGTGGCGCCGGCAGGGCGAGGAGCTCAGGTGGCGCCGGCAGGGCGAGGAGCTCAGGTGGCGCCGGCAGGGCGAGGAGCTCAGGTGGCGCCGGCAGGGCGAGGAGCTCAGGTGGCGCCGGCAGGGCGAGGAGCTCAGGTGGCGCCGGCAGGGCGAGGAGCTCAGGTGGCGCCGGCAGGGCGAGGAGCTCAGGTGGCGCCGGCAGGGCGAGGAGCTCAGGTGGCGCCGGCAGGGCGAGGAGCTCAGGTGGCGCCGGCAGGGCGAGGAGCTCAGGTGGCGCCGGCAGGGCAAGACGCTTAGGCTGTGCTGGTAGAGCATGACGCTTAGGCGGGGCAGGAGAGATCTCTGGAGTGGTCTCCAGGCCCACAGCGGCCTCTTGAAGGGCATCTGCGTCTTGAGGAGAGGAGGACGCCTTCTTCCTCCTCCTCCTCCTCCTCCTCCTCCTCCTCCTCCACCTCCTCCGAGAGTGCGGCGATGGTTCATCGACTGGAGCGGGTTCTGAAGCAAACTCACTGGCTGAAGCGGGTTCTGGAACGCCCCCCTACCTCCGTGAGCACCGAAGGGGCAGCCATCTTGCCCGTTGGCACTGGCAAAGCAGTCATCTTGTCCATCGCGTCCAGGGCGCTTGAGTGCGTTGCAACAGGCGAGCTAGAGAGCGAAGCGTCCGGCTGGCTTGAGAGCGAAGCGGCCGTGGGTTTCGGAATGCCAGCTGCTCGTGCTGTAGTCAGTTGACTCTGACTCTGGGCGATCAGCGGAGACGTGACGTGACTCTGGGCGATCAGCGGAGACGTGACGTGACTCTGGGCGATCAGCGGAGACGTGACGTGACTCTGGGCGATCAGCGGAGACGTGACGTGACTCTGGGCGATCAGCGGAGACGTGACGTGACTCTGGGCGATCAGCGGAGACGTGACGTGACTCTGGGCGATCAGCGGAGACGTGACGTGACTCTGGGCGATCAGCGGAGACGTGACGTGACTCTGGGCGATCAGCGGAGACGTGACGTGACTCTGGGCGATCAGCGGAGACGTGACGTGACTCTGGGCGATCAGCGGAGACGTTGACGTGACTCTGGGCGATCAGCGGAGACGTTGACGTGACTCTGGGCGATCAGCGGAGACGTTGACTGGTGTTGCTGTTATGGGAGCCGCCATCTTGTGAGTGTCCTTTGGTGCGGCAGCCATTACATGATTAAGCGAGGAATCACGTTCCCCCGCTTCACCCACAGTAAACTGAGAGCCAACAGTCAACAAGGCATAATCCAAAAATTGACTAAGGGTGGAACGGGGTCCATTGTGAACTAATTGTTCTTTGAGTGGCTGGTTCACTCCATCACAAAAAAAAAAAATCAATAAGTGCGCAGTCAGGCAGATCCGAATAATAAGCTAGGTTTAGGTATTCTGTGATGTAATCCTCCAGTGAACGTGTGCCCTGCGTACTCCATAGCAACAACTGATCAATGTCCATACCGTACAAATGTCCTCCGGGAAAGCTACTGGATCGTGGTGGCAGCGAAGTCTTCTGTAACGAAGCAGGACTGAGGCAGAGATCCAAATGCAGCATTTTATTAAAGTAGAGTGGTCGTACAGGCAGGGTCAAAACAGGAACAAACAGGAACAGTAAGGAACAGGCAGAATCGTAGTCAGGGTACAGGCAGTAGATTGAGGCAGGCGGATATCATACACAGAACGCTATACCAGGCAAGGGTCAGGACAGGCAGCAACGGATCAAGAAACAGGAACAGGCAGCAACGGTAACAGACAGGCAGACAGGAATATAAACACTCGGAGATGATACACTGGGTAATCAAGACTTCGCGATCGGATGGTGTGAATGAGAGTCCTTTTATAGTCCAGGTAACAAGCTGCAGCTGGGTGTGGTGATTAGTGAGGAGTGTGTGCATGGCTGTATGTGGCGACAGGTGATTGGTGTGGAGTGAACATGTGACTGGCAGAGAGGATTGTGGGAAGTGAAGTCCCGGAACTGACAGGAGCAGACCGTGATCATGACATGGAGAGTAAGTTGGCAGGCATTAGCTTTTAATGCGACCGACCCGAGTTCAAATCCGCCTTTTTATGAACTCATTCTTCTCCCATTTCCCATTGCACATCAGCTCGGAGAAGCGTTTGTTTTAAATAAAAATTACGAAAATATTTGAAAAGTGGAAATAAAGTGCCTAGTGGCTGTTTAATAGTGTAAATAAAGTAGGGTTAGGGGTAGGGGAGGGCTTTAGGGACAGTGAGAAAATAATGTCCCAATAAAGCAGCATCCAATTATGATCTTAATAAATATAATCATATACGCTGATTGAATAAGTTGTTATTTCATACTGTTTTATAATATACACTGAAGTGCAAATAGTATCTCCCAAGTATAAATGTCATCTAACAACTATTAACACTTAATGAAAAAACATCAAACTATTATTTACACTTGGTGTAAAGAAAATACTGCAATTTTCACTTATTTTAGTTTGTTTATTTTATTTACCGGTTTCCTGTATTCCTTTCTTCCCTCCATTCCTTAGTTGCCATGGATATTCATTTAACAATCACACCTGTTAGTCTTTGAGTTCATTATCTTTGTGTATTTAAGTTCCTCATTTCCTTCTGTTGGTTGTCCGGTATTGTTTATTGTTTATTGTGCTATTGTTTGTGCAATGCACAGTCACGTTGTAGTTGCACTCATTTGAAATGCCTGCCTTTACTTTGTTTATTAAAAATAAGCTTAAACTTGATTTTCTCATCTTCATTGGTTTAAAATGTTACAGAATACTGGAACCAAGTAAGAAATGGAGATTGCCTCCATAAATGTTGCCCCAGCGGGAAGTTTTCACAGGCCCAAAGGGGTGGTTATTTTTATTTTTCAAGAACCCTGGAGGACTATGTAAAAGAGATTGTGAGCATCAGCCATCCCACCACGTGTAGCAACCTGACACTCAGGGAGGGGTTCGGGAGTGGACTGGATGATGAGATTCGGCTGGTCATGCCATGGGGGGATTCCTGCCAGACCCTGGCGGATTACATCAATTTCACCCTATGGATTGACGGATCCTCTTTTAGGGTAGGTGATATGGAAGAGGATTCCATTCCTAGTATCCAGTCACACGTAACAATAGTCACCACATTAGACCCAGAGCCCAAGGCCACTGCAGATAAGGAGCCAGAGCCCACCACAGACCAAGAGACCTAGGTTATGCCCGCCACGGACTTCATGCGTCGGCCGATGCCCGCAACAGAGTCGAAGCCAGCAGCCTCGTCCATTCCCGGAGGAGGTGGCTGAGCTAGCCATTAAATCCATGCCAGTGGGAATATTTGTAGAATTGGAAGAAGAAGAGTAGCTCGTAGTCTGAGAAATGGAGGTACTACTTCCTACCCTGATCCTCACCCATGTCCCGTCCATCGCAGAGTGTTCTTCATCACCACTGTTCCCATTCTGCACAGATGTTTGTTCATCATCACTGCTTCTGCCTGCTCCACCGAAGTCAGCCATTCCTTCGGCCCCACCGAAGTCTTTCAGCCCTTCAGCTCCTCTATTAGCTTTGCCAGGCTTCCAGTCACCGCTGTGGCGTGGGGATTCCCTGGCTCTGGCTCGTCCCTCCAAGCCCTCAGCTGTCAACTCCGCCCTGGCTCCTTGCCCCCTCAGACCATTGTTCTTCGAGCTCCACTGGGCTCCTTCATCTCAAAGGTTCCACCTTGGTCAGTTGTCACTCTACCTTCGGCCCATACCTCCTGGCCTCTAGCTGCGTCTCATCCCTCCACCCCTCAGCTCCATCAGGCTCCTCCTTCCCTTCCCCTCGATGTCACCTGGTCTCTCAGTCCATCGAACACCACCTGGGCCTTCACATCTCCCAGTGTCACCACTGTCAGTTGGGCTCAAGTTTCCACCTTGGCTTCTCCCGCCATCAGTTCCGCCATGGGTCACCTTCTCCTGGCTTTCTCCTGGGTTGCTCTGGGCTCTCGTCTGCCATCCGCTCCTCCATGGGTCCTTCCAAAGTCAGCTCCTCACACCGTCAATGGCTCCTCCCACTGTCAACTCAACCCTGGTTTCTTCTGCAGGCATCCCTGCCTAGTTCCTGCTCTGTGCCAGCCCCTCATCCCTTCAGAGACCTTACCTCATCTTCATTGGACTAAAACGTTACACATCTATCACTATTTACACTTAGCGTAAATATAATTTAATGCTATTTGCACAGTTCAGAGAAATAATAATAAAGTATAATAAAGTGTAGTAATTACACTTACTATAATAATAACCTGTAATAGCATCTACTGTATCACTATTTGCACTTAGTGCAAATAGCCACTTCCTTTTTTATACTAGAAAGGTTCTTTTATATATATTTAGATATGGCTTCTTTTTTGACCTATAGAGTTTTAGCCGGCAACGGCGAATTGCACGGTGGATTGTGTTCACTGACAATGTTTTCTGGAAGTATTCCTGAGCTCATGTTGTCATTTCCATTACAGTAGCATTCCTGTATGTGATGCAGTGCCGTCTAAGGGCCCGAGAATCACAGGTTTTCCGGCCTTGACCCTTACGCACAGAGATTGTTCCAGATTCTCTGAATCTTTGGATGATATTATGCACTGATGATAACTTCAAATTCTTTGCAATTTTTCTCTGAGAAACTCCTTTCTGATATGATATTTTTCGCCGCAGCATTGGGGGAATTGGTGATCCTCTGCCCATCTTGACTTCTGAGAGACACTGCCACTCTGAGAGGCTCTTTTTATACCCAATCATGTTGCCAATTGACCTAATAAGTTGCAAATTGGTCCTGAAGCTGTTCCTTATATGTACATTTATCTTTTCCGGCCTCTTATTGCTAACTTTTTTGGAATGTGTAGCTCTCATGAAATCCAAAATGAGCCAATATTTGGCATGACATTTCAAAATGTCTCACTTTAAACATTTGATGTGTTATCTATATTCTATTGTGAATAAAATATAAGTTTATGAGATTTGTAAATTATTGCATTCCTTTATTCATTCCACAATTTGTACCGTGTCCCATCTTTTTTGGAATCGGGTTTGTATTTTTATTTTTTATTTTTTTATTTTTTTTAAATATTCTTCACACTAAGAAAAAATGGTTCAAGAACTGTTCACAGAAATGGTGTGTGTGTGTGGATTAGATTATCAAAAGAGGCCATTTTGTAATGCTCTTTCATTGCCCAGGAAACATAGTAGACTTATCGGTCATAATTTAAGCACCAGCTTTGTCTCAGATGTGTCTCCTAATATAGAAAAAAGAATCAAATTAGACCGCTGTTGAATAGTACAGAGCTATAAAATGAGTGGGGATAGCACAGCTTAGATAATTTGATCTTTTTTTTTTTTTCTTTTTTGATGAAAAATATTTGCGTTCATAATGAAATCTTAGCAAGACCTTTAGATCTTAGCAAATTTGAGTTTGTGATATTGTGGTAAGATCTCGTGATAATTCTTGGGGAGATTACATGTAAAGAAAAATCTGAGACGCAAGAGTCATAAGCGAAAGTCTCCAATGTCCTCTATTTAATTGCACTGCTGTCTGGAAGAAATAACTGAGATATTATAAAAAAATATATAATTCAGTCAGTTCTTTCCTACTGGTATTTGGACGAAAATGACCCAAGTTAAATCATAATACAAAAGAAAGTTTAAGAATTATTCAAAAATTTTCAGCATACAAATGATCATAATTGGATCATTACTGTGAAAGCTTAGATGTCTCAGTTGTTTTTTAATGCAATATAGCTGCATATTCAGGATTTCACATTATTGCAGCATACAGTATAACAGTGTATACAGCAGTTCTGTGTTCTTTGTTACAGGATATTGACTTTAAAGCAAGCTGACTCTGACTAAACGATCAAAGGGGACATTTCATGTCGTTCAGACAAGAAATGGAGTGCAACATAAAAATTAAATCTTAGGTTTTGTGAATAAGAGCAAATCCTTCCAACCGCTTAATAGGTTTCATGCTTGAACAGGAATCTTATTATAGTCTGATACTCAGAGTTTCGGTCCACCTCCCTACACACACACACTTTTTTTTCCTGTTTACTTGATATTTTTCTGACTAAGCTGTTTTGGGTTTTCAGTTAAGTCAAAGATCTGAAAGCTATAAAAATGTTACAAACAGTGGCGTAGTTTCGATGAGGGGAACATTTAAAATTGTATCCCTGAGTTCTGAGTGTTTTACCTAAAACACAATGACGCAAAACATGTGCTCATCTATAGCTACTTGTATACTGTGAATCAGCCATAAAATATTCTGTTATTATTTATTAGAGATGCACCAACATTAAAATTCTGACAGATGATCCAAATATCCATTATGGTTACACTTTAATTCGATGAGCCACTTTAGACATTCTACCACCTATAAGTAACTTTGCAACTATAAGTATAAGTAACTACATGTCAACTAACTATTAGTAGACTGTAGACTGTTAAGTTAGAAATAAAGTGTTTTAAAAGATTAACTTTAAGTGTGTGTTTGGCCGATGTAATGTAAATGGAAAAAATAAAGAAAACATGCAAGCACAATTAAATATCCAATATTTAAATTAAAAAATAAGAAATTTACAATAATTGACCATTTTACGAAATTGAAGAAAATTACGATATCAATCATTTGAGAAAAAAATGACAAAAAGCATCCCCTCTGTAAAGCCACCATCCCCCCTTACCTTCTCCTTTAGATTAACAGTGTTATGTATTACCATTATGTAAATCTTATGTAAACAAAATTTTAAAATTGTAACGAAGCGGGACTCAGGCGGAGATCCATTTGCAAGCTTTTATTCAATGTGAGCATAGTCGTACAGGCTGGGTCGATCAGGGGTAAACAGGAACAGCAAGGAACAGGCAGAGTCGTAATCAGAGTACAGGCAGTAGATCGAGGACAGGCGGATATCATTCACAGAACAGTATAACAGGCAAGGGTCAGGACAGGCAGCAACGGGTCAAGAAACAGGAACAGGCAGTAACGGTAACAGACAGGCAGACAGGAATAATAATGCTCGGAAATGATACAGGAGTAATCAAGACTTCGCGATTGGATGGTGTGAGTGAGAGCCCTTTTATAGTCCAGGTAACAAGCTGCAGCTGGGTGTAGTGATTAGTGAGGAGTGTGTGCATGGCTGTATGTGGCGACAGGTGATTGGTGTAGAGTGAACATGTGACTGGCAGGGAGGATTGTGGGAAGTGTAGTCCGGGAACCGACAGGAACAGACGGTGATCATAACAAAAATCCTCTGTATGATAATTAACAAACTATAAATAACAGCGATTGACCATTCAGAACTCAGTATTGTAACGCGCTGCGATTACTGTAGGAATTCCATTTAACTAACATTGTTATATTGTGTTCTGCAAACATCTTAAATACAGTTGTGTATTTACACAACTGTCTCTCCAGATCTCAGCAGAGGAGTATTAAACAAGTCCACAAACAGAATTACAGCTTCACATATTACTAACCAGATTGACTTTATTTCTCTCATTCATCTACTGTTAATTCTCAATAAGAATTTCTGAAGTTTAACGTTCATGTTTGTTTCATTTGAAGTCACTGTAATGGTGACTGGTGTTTCCATTAGTGACAGTGTGTTTGTCAAACATGTTTGCAGTAGCAAATAAAGCTAAAATTAGATCAGAAGATCAGAAGATGATTTTATAATCATTGCGGAATAGCATGAATTAATTTGAATGTAATAATTGTGTTGTGCCATTCATTTGAATTACAAACCCTGTTTTATTGCAACATGAGATCATATTGTATTGAGGAAATTAGTTATAACACTTCAGCGATGGTCGGTTCTGTTTGGTTGCGAGATCTCAATCACTTTCATTTTGCTATGAGATTTCAATGACGGTCACTTTGGGAAATCTCAATAGCAGTCAGTTTTGTTCCTTTCGAGATCTCAATGATTGTCAGTTTTGTTTCATTACGAGATTTCAATGATGGTCGGTTTCATTACTTTACGAAATTTCAATGATGGTCGATTTTGTTCCTTTAGGAGATATCAATAGCAGTCAGTTTCGTTACTTTACGAGATTTCAATGACTGTCAGTTTTGTTCCATTACGAGATTTCAATGATGGTTGATTTTGTTTGGTTACAAGATTTTAAAGACTGTCAGTTTTCAATGATGGTCATTTTTCTTCTGTTAGGAGATTTCAAAGACAGTTTTGTTTCGTTTTGAGTTTTATTCCATTATGTGATTTCAATGACAGTCGAGTTTGAAATGTTTCAAACTGTTGGTTTTGTTTTGTGATGAGGTTTCAATGACAATCAGTTTTTAGTGTTAGTTTTGTTTGGTTACGAGATTTCAATGACAGTCTGTTTTGTTCGGTTACGAGATTTTAATGATGGTCAGTTTTGTTTCTTTGTTCTTTTACGGGATTTCAAGGACAGTCGTTTTGTTTCGCTATGAGATTTCAATGACGGTCAGTTTTGCTGTGTTATAAGATTTTAATGACAATCTGTTTTCATTGTCAGTCAGTTTTGTTCAGTTACAAGATCTCAATATATAATTTTTTGTTCTGTTACGAGATTTCAATAACGGTCAGTGACAGTCAGTTTTGTTCCATTCTCTCTTACAAAATTTCAATGACGGTCGGTTTGGTTTCTTTGTTCTTTTACGAGATTTCAAAGGCAGTTGGTTTTGTTTCGTTATAAGATTTCAGTGATGGTCGGTTTTGCTGGGTTATGAGATTTCAACGACGGTCAGTTTTGTTCCCTAACAAGATTTTAATGACAATCGATTTTCATTGACAGTCAGTTTTGTTTAGTTACGAGATCTCAATAAAATGTTTTGTTCTTTTATGAGATTTCAATGACAGTCGGTTTTGCTGGGTTATGAGATTTCAATTACAGTCGGTTTACTGGGTTATGAGATTTCAATGACAGTCAGTTTTGTTCTATTCTCAGATTTCAATGACAGTTGATTTTGTTTCTTAACGAAATTTAAATAATGCCAGTTTTTTTTCCATTACGAGATTTCAAGGGCACTTGGTTTTGTTTCCTAACGAGATTTTAATGACGGTGCTCTTTGTTTCTTAACAAGATTTTAATGACATTTGGTTTTGTTACGTTACGAGATTTCAAAGAATGTCAGTTTTCAATGACGGTCTGTTTTGTTCCGTTATAAGATTTCAATGACGGTCTGTTTGGTTTCTTTGTTCTTTTAAGAGATTACAATGACAGTCGGTTATTTTAACCCTTTATTCAGTACATGTTTATGGTGACTGTACTGGGGCATTGGGCAGTATGTGATATGCTGTATGGACTATTTTACACCAGGGTGACACCCTTTATACAGTACAGCTTATTGCTACTGTACTGGGGTGTTAGGACCCACTCAAACCACAGGTTGATCAGACCCGCTTGTCTCTCTAACACCTCTTCCTGCAGCTACCCAGTCTGCCAGGAGATCTTCTATCCAGATATAGACTGGATTCAACCCTGCTTAGCTTCGGTGGGTATGCAGGTGAAAGCTTCAGGTTGACCGCTGCAAGGCTTCTCAAAAAATCTTCCAACCATAGACTCTCTTACATAGAAATATAATTCTCAACAATGGTGACATGCTTCATGCCACAATACATTCTATAAAATACTGTGCATTTACGCATTCTTTTACAGAGCACTCGCCTCGCGCATGCCTATCCATTTTAGGCTGGCCACACACATGATTTTAAGCCAGATTTTGAGCCCAAATTTAGGCTTCTCGCAAAGAGAATGCTTGTCCAAACGGCTTGTCCAAAAAATCCTCTATTGTGTGGTGTCATTACGATTATTTAACTGCTCCTGATCGAGACGGAGCTTTGATATTTCCGACTCTTGAGTAGGGCTGCCTTTGACGTGATAACCGTGATAGCCAATGAGAGTGTGCAAGCATCACCTACCTTGAGTGCTTCTATAGCTGAAACTTAGCATCCACAAACATGCCACGAAAGAGGAATATTGAGAGAGAAGATTAACCATATTCCTTGTTTTCTATCGTGATTTTCACTGTAAAGCAGAACGTGTGACAGGAGAGCCTGCTGTGATCTTGCGAGTCTTTTTTCCTCCGGCATTCATGTGGTCTCACGGTCCGGTCGAATCATAGTGTGTGCGTTCAGAGGATTATAATGCTAAAAATCGGTATAATCTTCTACTGTAAACCGGGATAGTACTACTAACTTATAAAGACTGAGTACACTGCAAGTTAGTTTCATTTTTGTGTAGCTCAACATTTTAGAGTAAACCCTTATACTTAAATTGTTATTTTTAAGTTTACTGAGTGATATAAAGTGACGTCATCCACGTCACGTAGTTGCGATGGTCCCTCCGTAACTGACTTTATCAGAAAAGTCCATTCAACATTAAACTGAGTTGCAGCAGATTTCAAGTTCCCAGCATGCTTTGCGTCTCACTCTATAAAATGAATAAATGTGGGAATTGAGTGTTATTTTGTGTATTTTTGCGCAAGATTAATACAAGGGAAGAGGTGTTGTTGTTTAATGTTCTGTTATTTTGGTATGTAAAGGTGTTTCTGTGATGTTGAAGTTTTGTAGGGTTACCACCGTGGTGAAGATTAGTGACTGTGGATAGCTAGAGAATGAGCTGTGAAACATGTGGGTTATAAATACTGCGTGTGGATTAAGTAAAAAGCCATAGTCTCTTTGATGGATACAATAGCGCATGCTAGCGCACCAAAGTCCCTTTAAGACAAGTAATTTCATTTGGCGGCCACCTTTGAACCGCCTCTCGGGCATTCAAGTCCAGCTCCTATCTCTTTGAATGAGGAAACATTTTCTCCAAAGCTGTTTGCCAAGCTTTCAGTTTATTCTCATATTTGAAATCAACAATGAAATCTAACAACAACTGTCTCATAAATTTTGTTTCCAAACACTTGAATTATGACAAAAAAAAAAACGGCATTTTTCAGGCTGGATCAAGCTAATGCGCATGCGCAGCCATAAATGTGCTTCTCTTGTGTCTCATTTTGGAGGCGCAGGTCTGACTGTTTCTAATGGCCGCTGCAGTGACACGATGACTTTATCAATCAGCGATTGGCTCTTATTTAGAAGGCAGAACTTATTCCGCCATATTGCGCGTCACACTTTCTCTCATTCAAAACAATATGAGTGACGCGTCTTGTGTTATTCTGTAGTCTTTGCTAATACTTAACCGTAAAGGTTAGGTGTTAGTTTATTCAATATTTCAATTAAATTGTAATTACTGAATTTGTGTAGTAGAAAATAATATTTGAGTTGTTTACTTAAATGTTTTTAGTATTCCGAACTTCTTGGTTTTTACAAACACTGCATCAAAACATGTTTGATATTTACAATTTGAGATTGGTGACGCTCTGTCTCGATCGGGAGCAGTTAAATAATCGTAATGACACCACACAATAGAGGATTTTTTGGACAAAAGACGTTTGCGACAAGCCTTGAATCGAGCCACGATTGTTTGGGACAGAAACATGAAACAAGATTTCAGACAGAAACAAGATTATTTGTTATGTAATGTTATTATTTTCTGTTCATGAATTTTATTTTCAATCTTCTATCTGACTTCTAAAACACAGTGTTGTCTTATGTTACAGTAAAACAATGTTTGTGTTTTAAGCGTATAAATGGCAAAACACTATTTTTCAATTGAAATCAGTGATTGTCTGGCTATTTCACAATGATCATAAAACCATCAATAGCTGAAAAACTAACATCTGATCGTGTTTCAGCTTTTTTGCTACCGCAAACCTGTTTGACAAACACACTGTCACAGTAGCCCAAGAGGACAAACATATAATAAGAGTTAAGAGCCCAACTAATGAAAACACCAATCACCATTATGGTGACTTTAAATTACTTTAAATGACCGTTAAACTTCTGTTAATTCTCAATAAGAACTTCTATTAAAGGTGCTCCTGGGTGGAGTAACTTCCTGTTGACGTTCGAAGTGTTGTCAAACAAAACAGAGGCTAGCTAGACCCTCCCTCCTCCTCCTCCCCCTCCCCTCCGTGCTTCCTGAAACAGTCATGAACGCACATTTAAAATCATTCTTGTCGTTATTGGCTGGAGCATGTTTATTATGTTTTGTGGTCCAGGCTGGACCAGTTTGTTTTTATTGCCGTTTTCGGATCTTGTGGCGACTACAGAGACCGTGTTTTTTTACAGTGTGTTCAGGGGACAGGCAGCTAGCGGATAGTGAGGAGATGTTTGCTGTATGTGACAAAAAATGTTTTGAATGAATGACATTCAAAACACCTTTAATGAATGACAGAATTAAAGTCAATCTGGTTAGTAATATGTGAAGCTGTAATGCTGTTTGTGGAGTTGCTTAATCCTCCTCTGCTGAGATCAGGAGGGATTTAATGTCTTTTTTTAACCTTCAGTTGATTTCATTTAAGGCTGTGGCTGAAGTCAGTTGTAGCTCTTGTGTTTTTGTTTGTCTCTTTTTTTCTGTTCTCTTCTTTCCTTCAGTGATTCTGCTTGTTAACAGGCTTGTTAATGCTAAGATGATTCTATAAATAATATATAAATAAATAATATAAACAATATAATAAATAATATATACAATTTTGTGGCTCAGATAAGGTCCAGTTCTGGTTTATTTCTTTACTCTTGGTTGACATGTGGCATTGCTATGGCCTGCTTGTGGCTCACGTGGCCCAGATCGTCATACCACGCATGGCAGGTGTGGAACGGATTTGGGCCGGCACAAAATTGCTATCTGGGAAGTGTCATTTGGAACTCATTTATAGAGTTATTTTTATTAAAGAATATATGTTGTTAATGATTAAACATTTTAGGGATGGATTGTGTGTGTGTGTGTGTGTGTGTGTGTAGGTGTGTGTGTGTGTGTGTGTGTGTGTGTGTGTGTGCTTTTGTTTATATTACATTGTGGGGACCAAATGTCCCCATGATGTAATATAAACCTGAGTTCACCTACATCGTGGGGACCAGCCAGCGGTCCCCACAATGTAAATGGGTTTATAAATCATATAGAATGAGTTTTTGTGAAAAAGTAAAAGTTTGCACAGTTTCCTGTGAGGGTTAGGTTTAGGGGTAGGGGCAGGGTAGGGGGATAGAATGTACAGTTTGTTCAGTGTAAAATGCATTGAAGTCTATGGAAAGTCCCCACAATTCACAAAAACAAACATGGGTGTGTGTGTGTGTGTGTGTGTGTGTGTGTGTGTGTGTGTGTGTGTGTGTGTGTGTGTGTGTGTGTGTGTGTGTGTGTGTGTGTGTGAGAGAGAGTCTGGTGGTCAATCCAATACAACAATATAAATAATTTAATGAATAATTAAACCAACTCTTTCAACTCTTTACTCTTTAAACCACTAAATAAAAGTATTTAAGGTACAGTAGCCCCAACACTGTTGCTGCTTGAGCATAAACAGTATCTGCAAAGTTACAGCACTGAAAGTTTAATGCAAACTGAGATATTGTCTTTTAAAGACAAAAAAGATGTTTTGTTTTATACATTTTTGCAATATTACTTGAAACAGTCTTTACTAACTGATAAAAGACTATTTATTAGGTGCACTGAAAGGAATAATATTAATATACATCATCTGTGCATGAGGAAGGGCCTTAAAAACATCAGCCAATCGTTTGCGCGATCATCGCGTAAACGATTGGCCCTCTGGCTTGTCAATCACTGCCATGACGTTCCTTGTGAGAGACGTGTGCGGTTGCGTGCTCTAGTAACTTTCCACACTCCATAAGTGCCGCATGCAGTGTTTTTGTCAGGAGACAGGAGTAACAACTGCAGATTATGAGTTACCTGCGGTGAGTCCGACAAAATGAATCCACTAACACAGCAGAGCGAATGCCGGTGGTAAACACTCGTGTTCTAATACTCTTGCACGACTTTTGGGAGGCGTTCCCTCGAAATGAGCTGTGAAGGAGGTTCTTTGATTTCTCAGTCGACAAAAAGATCCTCATTTGGAACCTTTAAATGACTACAAACGACCGGTTTTGGACTACAACGGGTTGATGACATCATAAACCCTACAAAACACACCCCCGGGAACATGCAACAAAGTGGGCGAGGCCATGTGGTGCAACATGTGGAAGAGTTGTGTACACCAGATGCGAGCGGCGCGGCGCAGCGCGATGCGTCAAAAGATAAATATCACAGATTATAATGGGTTCTATTTCTACACTGGATGCAGCATGTAAGACAGCTTACAGAATCTACACGAGTTCAATGCTGGATGGCTATTACTGAATGCACAAAGGCTATTACTGAAAGATGAAGCAGTTCCCATTTTAAAAACAGAAGCTGCTGTTTTTTGGCTTCAAACTGTAAGTGCATTTTATTGTTTGTACATGTCTTTTAAATGTATAGTCCTGTTGCTATTTTTTGGTTGCATCAAGGACATATACAAAGAGCAACTCGTTTTTGCTTCGCTAGCCAGTTAGCTAAATTCTACAAACACCAACAAACTTCTATGTTCATAGTCAAACAGTTGTTCATGCTATAAATTAAAAGCTACCTTTACAAAAATGCGACTACTCAGTCATGTATTCGGCTACAATAAAGCTTTAATCAGGATAAAACCGTATATTGAAAGCTAACAACAGTGACAGCATATATAAACACTTTGACACAAATACAAATGATATACCATTCATAATTCACGTCCTTTAAAAGCCGCGATTGCAGCTTGACCCTCTTCATCTGGGTCTAATTCTGGATCAATTTGATACAGCAATATCGGTCTTTGTCAGGTGACGTCACACTCGTGAAAACCGAAGTGCATTATGGGTGTCGTCGCCATTTCTGAGGTATCCAAACAATCTCTGTATCAGTGCAGAGTTGTTTCTTCTTTGGCTACTTTTCATTGTAAAAATGGCACACTTTTGTTGTGTGAAAAGCTGCAATAATATGTCCCACGATAGAAAATGTCAAAAACTTTACTACGAGATTAGATTTAGTCGGTTTCCTACTTGAAAAAAGGCTGTACGGAGAGTATGTAACGTTAGAGGCAATAACAGAGGCGCCGGATCTCACGGGTTGCCGCGGTGAGACGCAAAACATCACTTTCGTCAAGATATCTCCATTCAAGTATGTTTGCTTTCTACATTTCACAAAGGTAAGTTAGAGGTTTCTGTTTTCTAAAGTAGAAAACGTTATAGCAACGCATTGTTTTGGATTGTATGTGCTATGAAACAAGTCAATTTAAACTGAATCCCTTTACTTGAATATGTCTACATTTTATTTTTCTTAATTTTGCTACAGCATTTTTATACTTAAGGTACGACATTTTTGCTCTGTATCTATATACTGATTCTAATTTTCTGACTACTTTTTACAGCTGTGGTCTGTGGACCTTTTCATTTCATTGCAGATCAGCCTGCTTAAAGATTATGGAGACTGACCCCAACTGGACACCATCCCTCCCTACATTAAGGCCACATCAGCATTAAACACAGGCTGTGTCTCAATCAGCTCCCTAGTTCATTAGTTAGGGCACTGATCAGGACGGTCTCAGTCACAAAATTTATATACACAATATACTGATTCAAGAGCTCAGAGCTGATTGAGATGCACACACAGACACTAAGGAAAAACAATCCAGTCAGCTACTTGGGTAAAGTTGGTTTTATATTTGCACATTCAGACTTCTGATAAATTCAGACTTTCCAATAAATATGCAATAAATTAATGTTTGTGAATTTTAAGCAGCGACATGATATTGACGACCAACGATTGTCAACTTATAACATTTTTCACAGTCGATCAAAATAGGCAAGTATTGTTTAATGGCATATTTACTTGTGAATGTCCACTGAATGTCCAATGTAGTGTGATTAACAAGGCTATTGAATACGGATGTGCGAATATAAAACCAACTTTACCCAAGTCAGTCAGCTGACACTATGGTCCATCAGGCTGGAGAAAGTGATCATCTTCACACTGAGAAGATGCAGGAGGCTGGAGGAGATGGTGATCTGCATGTGCAGAAGTAAACCGACTTGATATGTACAGGATGTCTGATGTTTGTTTTGGAGATGATGTTAATGTACTATACGGGTCTGCCAAACCTGGGAACCTTTATGGCGTTACAATTTTTTTTTTTTTTTTTTTTTTGTGCCTCTGATTCCAGACGCAACAAATACAAATTTCAAATGCTTCTGTGAACCTTAATATACCTCAGATTTGATCTGCCTGCACAACACTTCTAATGTTTCCCCTGAGACGGTATACAGAACATTCAATGAAACTGTGTCATATCTATGCAAACCTGAAGCTTTCAGCTGTATGGGCTGACAGAGATGATTTGCACAGAAATATGTCTCCTTTGTTTAAATACAGAGTAGCAGAGATTACTGACTGTTTTGAGATTTTCACAGAGAAACCATCCAATCAGCGCATGTTTGAATCTTTTGTAGAATTGTAGTGTGTAAAATGTGCTGATGCTTTATCCAGTCTTGCATGAACAATAAAGCATGTATAATTAAATTTTTCAGGGTGATTTGTAGATTTATGTTATATGCACTTATAGTATTAACAGGATAATTAATAATATACACAATCTGTAAATCAGATATTTAACTTGCATGACATATCTTTGTTTTTATTATTATTAAGGCCTTTGGACAAAAAAAAGAAAAAGAAAAAAAAGACTCATAATGTCATTGACCCAGACAACACAGAGGTAGGTCTAAAAGGTATACTATATCAGAATGTACTGTAATAAAATACACTATTAAATTCTACATACATCTCTGATGATGCCTTGTTTATTGGAACAATGTTTATTGTGTTATACATTGGTTTATGTACTTAATGCAATAAAGAAAAAAAAATGCATGAAAAAAAGGGTAGTATTAGTTCAAAATTCTTCCTGATAATACTAAACCATCCTTAATCATGCACTTGTTATATAGTTAACACGACATCATTATCGTTACTATACTGTGTTATCGCAGTCCTTCCTTCAGAACATAAATAAATCCTGCACCCATTAGTGAAATATCTGTGATCTTCGAGGGATTTATAGTTTTTAAATTGTTCACTATGCGTTTATGCCATAAACAAGACAGTTAACAATATTTAAGTATGATGATTTAGGTAGCAATGCGGGGTCAGTAGCACTCCAACTTACTGCAGTCAGCTCGTACAGATCTATGTTATGAATGGATGAAAAATTCTCCAAATAACGGTCCCTGGCATCTTTGGTGAGTTTATCGCGATATGAAATTTTAACTTTGTTCTTGTGCTTCTTCATATTTGCGAGTTATTTGCTTGTTATCTCAACTCGTGTAATCTCTTTCATTCTCACAGTCAGCAGGGATACCACAAATATGGCGCCGCGGTGACGTCACACACAACAAAATCACGTGTCTGACAAAGACCGATAGACGATATTATTTACATTTTCTCTGAAGCAAGGAATGGTAAGGGGCGTGTCATTTCCGGACGCTTCAGCGAATCACGATACACTGGGCCAGCTACCAACCTGCTGACCAATCTGAGCACACTGCGTATTTCGGAGGGAGTGGCTTCATAGAAGCAGGAAGTCAACTACAGGCACTTTTGGCCTTGTGAACTTGAGGGAAAAAAAAGTGTTCAAATCAAAATTGTTAGTCTAACAGTTAAACTAGTCTAGTTTAATGATCCATAAGAGAACGCACTTACATTTTAAGACAAATTGGTGTTTTTTGACATATTTTCCGATCCGTACTGAACAAATGTCATTTCCATCACATGTAAATATTTGATTATTTAAAATTTTATTATTATATACATCATTTTTTAACAGTGTAAGACCACTTTCACACATAGTTTTACCAATTTATACCTATATTGCAATTACCATAGATTTGTAGCCACTCAATCTATGAATTGCACCTTGTAAGCATAAATGTCATTTCCACCTCACCTTTGTCATCTCCACCCAAGAAGGTAATGTGGTGGAAATGACAATCCTACAGTATTTTGTAAAAAAATCCAAGCTAGTATTACAGATTAGCTATGAATTGGTAGCAAGCATTGCATGCATGCAAAATACATCTATTTGTGTTAAAAAATCAATTTATTTACAAACTCATTTGATGTTACGCCATGTTTGGAAATGACATACAATAAAAATATTTTAATTTCAAGCAATATTTACCTTGAAATTTCTTCTCCAAGTTGCTGAAGGAATTTTAAAATCTCCTCCATGTCAGACATGTGCTGTGATGTCATTGTTCATCTCCATAGAAACTACCCAAACAATCTTTCAAAAAAACTTTTTAAAGGGACATTACAGCGTTGTGGTGGAAATGACGGTAATACCGTAGGTCAACTACATTTTGTATATAAAATCACATTAATAGTTGTCTGACCTTAAAAACCTCAATTATGTTTTGATTCTTTTACTGATACTTTATTCAGTCATATTAAAAAAAAATAGATAAATCATTTTTTTACACTTTTTTTCATTATTGAAGATCAGAAGTCTGGGTGTGGGACAAGCACAAAACAGCAATATTTGAGAAAAAAGAAGCAAATGGATCACTGCAATTCACAGAAACAGCAGGACTCCAGCAAAGAAACATGGATTTGCAGTTATCATTTTGTGTCAAAATGTTGGATTTTGAGGTAAAATCATACCGTATATATTGTATTTTTATATATTATGTTGACAAATCATCAATTAAATATTTTCCATCTTATATTCTGCATAATTGGGTGTTTTTAAATAAATACTGACAAAAACTATAGCCTACTATAAAACTATGTTTTAGGGCTGGAAAATATGACGATAAAACATTGATATAAGTGATTACGCGGATTTAAACCTACCTATATTGTAGTTATATAAAATATTCACAGGCAGATTTGCTTTAAGTGTTTCCTCGGCGTCGAAATCAGGCACATATAAATGTCAGGAAACACGATTCCTGGCTGCATGTCAATATCCATGGATTAGGTTTATTTGACAAGTTGTAAGAAACACTTTCGAGCACAACCTTTAGTGTAATCGTTTGTTTTACTCGCGTTTTCTCAGTTTCCCCTATTAAATCCAGTCTTGCAGCAGGTTCTTTTGCCATTCAGTCCAGCTGAGGGAGCGCGTTCCGGCGGGAAAGTGACGTCGATGCATACCCTCTATAAAGATAGAATATATAAAAATACAGTGTTTAAAAAAAAACATTAAGACATGTCAAACTGTGCCCCAAGAACACAATCAAGCCTAGAAAAAAACACTTAACCACCCCTTTAACCTCTCGACGATGCTGAATGACTTCTTTAGTTTAGCAAACAAATCGCTCGAGTGGGTGTAAATACTACTCACTTTCATGTTTTTTTTTTTTTTTTTTTGCACAACCTGCCATTGCTGCTTCTGCAAACCGCTGAGCAATGCTACAAACCAATACAAACTAAACCTGTCTGGAGTTTTCCCGTCGCTCTGCAAAGTAAGTCACCCGGATCGTTGATCTGATTGGTTGAAGGACTATCCAATTGCGTGAATAATGCTCGTTGATCATGCCTCTTGTGCTGTAGAAAATACATACAGACTCCCCAGACCAATGTTCAGTTTAAATTGAGCTTGGTCTGGTGATAGCCAGACAAAAAAAAAAGTATATCATTCCAAAATGTTATAAATCATACAACAATGCAAGTTTAAGGAGGGTGAGTCACAATACCAGTATACCTATTAAAACAATCTCTGCATGGTGTATGTTTCCGAATTTCATAACGCACCGATAAGCACAGTAGAATCTCCTCTGAAAACATATGCTCCATATGTCTCTCTCAGCTGCAGTGGATGTAGTGGCAAATGTCATGGGAAGCATAATTAGCATGTGTGATTAATTAAAAAGCATTATCTATCATTAGCCTTCAGCCACAAAGAATACTCCAAAAGGTGGAAATCTATAATTAGTTTATTTGGAGTAAAGCAGATATGAGTGAGCAAACAGGAGTCGCTGACGTCTTCGCCGGAATTATTTTTCACAGTGCTGTATTAATTTGTTCAGTAATTGGCATATAAATGAGGAATCTGATATTCGTTGGTGAGGGGAAGCGCTCTCAGCGGGGAATCGTGCCATGTGAAGCAGTTTCCTCCTGGAAAAACAGAACCCTGTGGTAACAAAGTGCCCACACTAACAGAGATCACAGCACTATGACACTTTATTTAAAAATATCTACATGTTAAACACTGTTATTTGCCTTTCTCGTCAACTAGACAGTGTTCTGATGACAGAGCAAACCACACTGGAGGGCTTCAGCATGACTTTCACAACAGTTGATTATATAACTATATGAAAATATATGTTTCTGTTTTCTTTCACACACTAAAATCACACCTATGGATAATAGAGAGGAGGAGCAAAGAAAGCCCATATTAAATCTTACTTGTGCTGCGCCTGTAGTTAGGAGGCCAATGAGTGGAGAGCTGTAGGGATGCCAATAATGTAGATTTTGGACTTAATAACAGACACCACATGAATATTTGCACAGAGGGATGTGTAATTAATCTAAATTAGCAATGTTAGAGAGAGGAAATGGAAGAATTGGTGGTGGGGAATTTACAATGAGGCCAAATGGATGCATCGCAACAGAGGCAGTTCATTAAAGAAGGTTATTAATCACAAACAGGGGTCAAGTAAAAAGCCTTGCCCATTTGTTCTCTTAAAGAGTACTGTAAATGTCAAATGGTGCAGCCCACTTGTAAAGATGACAGCTGTTACTGTAATGTGCTCACACAAAGAAACTGTAATGGACAAAGATGAATCAAAAATACTACGAAGAGAAAATACTAGGAGATAGATATAGCAATAATACATTCACATGAACAATAACGAACATGGAACAGACTAAACTAAAGGCTTAAATACACAAGGGAGCAATCAACAGAAAACACAACAGGTGTAGAACTAATTAACAGCCATTGAAACAAACAAGGAACTAGAACTCAGAGATCTATCTATCTATCTATCTATCTATCTATCTATCTATCTATCTATCTATCTATCTATCTATCTATCTATCTATCTATCTATCTATCTATCTATCTATCTATCTATCTATCTATCTATCTATCTATCTATCTATCTATCTATCTATCTATCTATCTATCTATCTATCTCAGTTCATGAATGGGAAGGGAGCAAATTCTTTCATTCTGAATTTTGCACAACCCTGGTAAACAATGACAGCATTTTCATTTTTAGTGAAATATTCAGAAATAAATAGGATGGATTAGCTGGTGTACTGCATCAGAGAGTAAGGGGGTGTTTTATCTCTCAGAATCACATGGGTTGCAGTTTCCCTCTAATAAAATCAGTCATAAGTAAGCTAAACGGTATGGTCTTCTGGTCCTCTGTTGGCCCATTGGGCCACTTGGACGATAGAACCAGGCAGGACCGAAGGCTGTTTATGGGTGATAAGGACCATGTTGTCTCTTACCCTCAGCAGAGCTCAATACCTTGTGATGGGTCCTGTACACAAGCACTTCTCCATCAGAGACTACCTAGGAATGGTGTGATGAACGAGCTGCTATAGGGAACAACTGAGCTTACCATGATAATAAAGAAAAACGGTTGGAGAAGAACCTTTAGTGGGAGAGTTAATTCCAGGAAATTAATACTAAAACAGGGTCCGGTTCCAGTAAGATGGCATGAATAGAGTCTTCGCCTTTTCCGTGAAACATATTTAGCCCTGAAGCCAAACTGACAAATAGTTATTGGAAAAAATTCTCATCAAATTCCTCCATAAATCAAGATAGTAAAAAACAAAACTGTAATGAGAGGCAAATTATGGCTGTTTATGCAAAACGTGGCAGGCGGTGTGCCATTGGAATTATTTGAGGAGTCTGACAGCTAGGTCACTCATATGTTTAATTCATGAAAATGTAAATCATAGTATTATGTGCACAATTAGCTTTACCCTTCACTGCTCAAGCCATTTATCACCATGGAATTGGTTGTAAAATACACACTAATAGTACAGAACAAAACATGTGTGAGCAAGCAGGATTTTTTTCCCGAAATATAGTCATTATTCACTGATTATCTTCACCTATATTGTGGTTTTCAAATCAAATATGGCACCCATGCCGCAGGTTGGACGTTAATAACATCTAACATCATTGGTTCTCAAGTGTCTCAAAGCCAAGCACCATGATGTCAGACATGCAATGGACACTGTATTTGATTTGCAAGCCACAGCAGTGGTGAAGATTGTCAGTGAAAAATGATAAGAGAAATATGCAAGCTGCTGTCTATCATGATTACTGGTGGCAGTTTTGTGAAAAGTAAAAACTAAATACAGTATATGAAAACAATTCAGACATTCACTGAATATTTTATCTTCTGTTTACAATCATTAGCACTCAATATGCAAAAAAAGTTATAATAAATTTATCACCAAGTGGCAATTAGCAGGATCCAAGCAGGTGGGATAATAGGGAGAAGGGTGATTGCGCTCAAGTATCAGAACCTTGCCAAATTTGTTACACATTCCCAGAGTACAGGCCTACATATGTGTCCCATTTCACCTAATACTTTTTAATTGCCTGGAGAGTCATGTTGAATTCAAAATTGTGTTTTAGTTTGTTTTTTACAACAACAACAAAAAACTCAACATGGCCAAACATTGATACCAATTCTGTTAGATATTTTATGACATTATGGATATGTTAGCATCAATGAAGATAACATCAAATTTCAACTTCCTCAATCAAATGGTACTAAATATGCTGTGTTTCCTCAAATTGACCTGGTGTTCATTTGCACACTAAATTTCTTTAAGTTTAGACTTTAGGTTCAGAAGATATAGGCACATTAGTGAGTATGGGCCTTGCCTAAAAAAGTAATTGTCCTGAGAATGGCCATTCAGAATTAAAAAGTTCAACATGTGTTTGGTAATTATTGACAAAGGAACTCCATAAAGTCTTTCTACAATGGTTCTACAACCTAGGACTAGTTCAGTTTTGGTAAAACTCAAAAACCTCAGCATCCCAGGCTCATTGAAAAAAAAAAAAAAGTGTGTATATATATATATATATATATATATATATATATATATATATATATATATATATATATATATATATATATATATATATATATATATATATAAAATGTATAATGCTGTTATGTTGCTTCTTGTGTTTCAGAACCCTTTCAAAATGAACCATCTACCCTGCTAGAAATTTTAAGTTCCCAGAACATTCTCAGAACATCCCCACTGGTGTTAAGGATTTTGCTTAGTAATGTTCCCAGTATGCTCAGAGACGGTCATGATGTAGAGTTCTAGGGGGGACCTTTATTTGGCGGACCTTTACAGAACATTCAGGATGTTCTCTGAACGTTTAGGGAACCATAATTTATTTGTGATGTTCCCAGAACGTCCCTATTGCCCTTGTCAAAAAAATTAATTGAAAATTAGAGCTAAATTGACTAATAAAAGTGGCTGTTCAAACAAAAAATATTTTTTCTTAAATGTCTTACAGAAAAAAACATAACATCAACATAACATCAGTGTTTTTCAGCTCATCACTGACTGAAGCACAGGCGCTACTCTTCAGCACAATGGTACTGTAACTTCACAAAACTCACAACAGATCTCTTTAGATCTCAGCATCTTCACTTATTACAAACCACACTGACTTTATTTCTTTCATTCAAAACTTCTTAATGAGTTGTTGATGTTTCATTGAAAATAATAAAGTTTGAAGTCACCGTTCTGGAGGTAAGTGCTTGGTTTAGTTGGGCCCCTGACCCTTGATGTTTTAACTTGAGTTTTTCTCCGGTTGTAGAAACTGTATTTAAAGCACTTTTGTTACAAATTTTTTTTTTAATAAAAACAAAATCTGATCAAATGAATTTAGTTGCCAATTGTTGATGATTTCATTATTGTCATACAGCGGTCTTATTAAGTGATCTTTGAATATTGTATTCTTTTCATGTTATTGTAGCCCTATAATACTACATAAAATCCTATCTTCCTTTGATATTTTGAAAGTTTTTGTCATTACGCGAAAAATATTCAGACAGAATCACACAGACATCAAGATTCTGTTTATGAACTTCAACAATGGTGACCATTGAGACTCTGGAATGAATCAGAACACTCCATGACGATTGAATCATCATCATTAACCAAATACATCTGATCAGAATTTCTCTTGCAACTTTTGCTACAACAAACGTGTTGTAAAAACACAGTTATAACAGCCAGAGAAAATATTGTTAAAATGTCAAGAATCAAGAGCCCATCTAAAGCAAACGCTCACCTCCATAACGGTGACTTCAAACTTGATTATTTTCTATAAAACATCAATATCTAACCGGTAACGTTCCCAGAACGTTCAGAGACGGTCACGATGTGGAGTCCTTTTAAGGGTTGGGCGACGTTATTTGATGGACCTTCAGGGAACATTCAGGATGTTCTGGGAATGTTTAGGGGACTATTACTATAGGACGGTCTGTTAACTTCCCAAATGTCTTCCTTGTAACGTTCTCGCACAACCATAAAATAACCAAAATGGAATGTCCCCCTAAAGTCATATAAGGAACCTTGAACTGCAGCACTTTCATTACCAAAAGAGGATGTTTTAGGAACATCCCTAATGTTCTGTAAAGGTTCGGAATTTTCGTCACCTTTAGAGAACTTTTAGGGAACGTTGTGCAAGGTCACAAGAACGTCGCCTTCTACATGGGTAGCGACTGGCACTAAAACTGTGTTCAGTTTAATCTAAAACAGTTGAACATGATTATTGTAGTTTTATTACGTATCCTGTTGTATTGTTGTACATATCATGGTAGTTTTGAAATGTCTGGTGAGTGGCGTTAAATGGTTAATGCTTTATTTCGTTTGAAAATAACTTACACTTGACCCTATCCAAATAACCCATAGTGTTAACAAAAGCAAAAGTGTGATAAAAATACATTTGCTGAAACAACCATGCCATTTTAGCTTGCCTCTACAAGTCTCTGAGCTTTTTATCTTCATTTGTGTTTCCCAGGACTTGTATCCGAACGCTGTGCATCACAAGTACAATGCTGTACCAGGTGAGCTACAAGCAAATTTTGTACATCAGAAAAGCCATACATATGTAGCTGGTTATGTGAACAACAAAATGTATTATTTTACAAATAGTTTACAAATTAGTTTTCATGTGCTAAGTATTCTGTATTCACAATATTGTGCAAGCAACCATGTGAAAATAAGTCTTCATTAATAAACTGCCCCCTGTAATAATAATTTGTGTAAACAGGATAAAAAGTTGTTTGTGTTTTACTGCCAGTGTTCATTTCAGCTGGAAATGGCAGTGAATTTTATGTACTTATATGTACATTTAAAAATAAATAAATAAATAAGGTAGGCACGTTTTCCAATTAGCCTATTGAACTTCAAACATTTCCCAGTTGAAAATAGTAACCCATATGACCATATAATTTGATCTCTCAAGGATTAAGATGAAGAAAAAAAAAAAAACAAGACTTGCTGTCTTATGCCTACATGGGTTTTAATAATCAGCATTCTAACCAAAAGAGAAACTAATAAGTAACTGATTTCAGAAGTAGCAACTGCATAAACTGCCACTCGGCCTCACAAAACACTCCTCAAGTAAACTGTACAAAACAATCAAAAAAGACTCATTCCAACATTATCATCTGGCTAGGCTAAAGTCTCAATATTCTAATAAGCACAACAAATATTATCACACACAAAATTGGTGGGATGTATGTTTAAATAGATCAACTCTACAGGATTTTATTTTCTTCCACCAGAAATGTTTATGCAGCATCTTAGATGGTGGATGAGGTCCACCAGTAATCCTGGGTTTTGAAAATGGCCTGGAGTCGAGCATTCAATCACCTCCTCCATTCATCCCCTGACCAAAAGGACTGAATCACTGCCCAATTGATCAGTTCGACTGCCAGAATGATAAATAGGTATCTGTCAAGAAGAGCCACCCCTTAGATATGAAGCCATGGTGGAGGCAGACTACAGCACAACCTTCACCAAACCCCAATGAATCAGTGACTTATGAGGAATAAAGGGGACCTTCTTGACCAATCAGCTCCACAAGCGGTTGGAGGCTAAACGGTCTGATAGCCTTACCTCTAATCCATCAGGCAGAACATTCTGGAACAAGCATTTACTTTGAGAAATTTCATCCAGTTCCTCTCTGTCTGATCTCCACTCCTGCCATGCAATCCTTAGGAATTTGAAAATCCATAAATGCACACTAGATCAACCAATGATTTTCTGCCATGGTGAACTGGGACTGCCAGTCCTATAGAGGACAACAGGATGCACCTCCCTACCCATGACCTTCTCTGTCATTGGTACCCTTGGGTTTTCTGGAAAGATTGTTATTTGGCATGTATCCCAGTGGTTTTCCTAGAATTCTTATTGGATGACTGTCTGTCCGTCCTTCCTGTTATGAAGTACAATTTCATGTCCCTGTCTCTGATGAACAAAGAACAAGTTTATTTATTTTTCTCAAAACAGAAGCTCAGACATTCTGCATGAGATCTCAGAAAAATAGAAGGGCACTGGGTTGAGTAAAGTATGAGAAACTTCTCAAGAGAACCTTTAAGATATTTACCAGTGATCGCAAAACATCATCAACCATTGGACAACAAGATGGGCCTGAAGTTGTAAAAAAAAAAAAAAACTCTATTGGTTTGTTCTCTACTCATTGTTTACCTTCCTGCTGTTAAATGTCAACCCCTGTTCCTGTTTTAGATATGAAGTGATAACATGAAGGAAGAACATGAGTGGTAAACTGAGAACCAGGACACTGATATGCTTCTCTGATGGATGGATAAATCAAAGAACAGTCTTATCCCAAAAGGAGGAAGTGGGGAGAAAAGGCAATGATACAATATTGCTATATATTCCTCATGAGATGGATTAGTTCATGATGTTACTTGTATGATATTATAATATGATTTTATAAGTGGCTAATTGTACCGTGGCACTCTCCCCAGCAATAATCTTTTCGTAATTACATTTTTTCTCGTATTTATCTCACTCTAAGGTCTCATGCACGTTTTCTCTCATTACAATTAAAGCATTTACTTAATGCCGTGGAGGATTTTGGTTTTGTTTAATTAACAAAACAAACTTTGTTCTTGCTGGAGGCAAAGAGAAAATGCATATCAAACAATAAATCACGATACAACGAATGCATGTTACAGGAGTGGACGTGGGTTGATGGTTTGTGCCCCTCATTAAAATCTCTGTACTTTTACATTATTCATACACTCCTGTTTTGTTATAACTGTTGATCCATAGCAATTGAAAAGCACCAACCAGTCGGTGGATTTGCGCATGATCTGTTTATTAAAAAGGAGTTAGCTCGCCTAGTGTTTCTAAAGGTATAATACAATTTCCGGAGCTCCCGAAGCTGAAAACCCAAATAGATCAAATTCATTAACTCTGTAATTGATTTCATTATTTTTCATGCTCAAAACAGAAAGGTTTTTTTTAAGGTTTGCAGGAAGGGATGGAGTCAGAGCTTGGGTGCATGAGGCAAAGGTTAGGCGCATAAACAGTTTGGCCAGGGGGAAAGTCGCTCTTTAATTACACCACAGAAGACCTGCGAGCCGTCGGCAAACCTTTAATCAGACCAGAAGAAGTGGCAGCACAGGATTAGAGAGTCAAAATTTAACCAAAAAAAGGAAAAAGCAAGAAAAAAATGAGGCCAATAATATTTATAATTCCTTATATAGGCTATTATATTAATAGAAATTTAGGAAAAAAATAAGTAGTAATAAAATTGGCTGGTCAGAGCACTGTGGTGAAACAAGATAAATGACTGGAATGTAGAAAGCAAAGGTATGAAGGAAATAGAGAACGGGAGAGACTGCCTTCTGACCTTTATCTGAATATTTGTAGCTGTGTATGCTGGTGTGTGGGTATGCAAGAGTGTATATTTGTTTTCGGTTTTCTGTCAATTCAGATTATGATCAGTTAAGAAGGTGTGACTCCAGATTCAATGACCGCAGGCCCATTGCCATAAACACACGCTACAGATTACTGGCCACTTTTCACACAACTTTTCAGACATCCCACTCTCCTGAGACACACTGAAAAACAATGTTCCCTCTTGGCTTGCCTCTCAATAGCATTCAGTGTGTTTACTCAGGTGCTGTCCGTACTGTTTAATGTCTTTGAGATGAAATTTGAAGGCTTGTTGACTTTTGAATATCAGAATATATTCATCCTGTCTTATGTAATTACTTTTTTTTTTTTTTTTTTTTTGTAAATGAGAAGAGTTATTGAAATAATCCCTAGATCTTCCATCTGCAGAAATTAAAATATAGTCTTGCTTTATCAATTAAAGATGCACTTTGTAATTTTTTTTTAGCCCAGGGGTTCTCAATTCTATTTGTTTGACAAACAAACAAAAAGATTTTTAATAAATGTATTGACTATTTTTTTGCCATGTTGAGAAATGATATTAATTAAATATGTTTAAGAATATTTTTTTTAATAAAATAACCTAGTCTCATTTGATATGAATAAGATTGAATAAGATTAATCTTTTTTTAACAGTAAGAAAAAAATGTAAAATGAATCAGCTTTTATTTACATGATCATTTAAGAGTTAACTAAATGATTAAGAAACAAACTCTTTAAATAAAATATATAACATACACTACTGTGTATTTAGGATTATCAAAAAAGGAATTTTTATCTCAACACGGCTGCATTTATTTGATTACAATTAGTACAAACAGTACTATTGTGAAATGTTATTACAAAATGAGTTTGTTTCAATCATAATAATGCAAGTTAATTTTACTTAATAGAAAAAAGTTGAGTGAACTCAAAATTTCATTGTAGTAAGCTTAACTTAATATAATTGAGTTAAGTTGCAGCACTTAAGAAATTAAGTGTTATTTTGTGTTTTTGCACAAGATTAACATAGGGTCTTGCTCCGCTTCCATGCTCTTGGCCCCAACTATATTATTTATATATATATATATATATATATATATATATATATATATATATATATATATATATATATATATATATATATATATATATATATATATAAAATAAACTTTATATTTTAATATATTTTAAAATGTAATTCATTCCTGCATGGCAAAGTTGAATTTTCAATTCTTCAGAAATTATTCTAATATGCTGATTTTGTGCTCAGGAAAAAAAAAATTATTATTATCACAGATGAAAATAATGTTTTTTTTTTTTTCTTTTCTTTTTTTCAGGATTCTTTGATTAAAAGAAAGTTAAAAAACAGCATGTATTTGAAATTAATTTTGAAAATTTTGAACAGTGTTGTTGTATACTGAAATAAGTTGTATACTGCATATCTACATACTGTATATAAATATATATCTTTGAACAAAGTCTGGACAGTGAATTTGAGGATGCTTAGTATGGAGCTGTGGTTTCAACAAAGAAAAAGATTAGAGCAAAAGCCATTTGTTGTTGTTTTATAGCAGCCCAGGAGCACAATGGTAATTCAATAACAAATGCCTTTGAAACAATGATAAACCCATGCCACTGTGCTGATTTTGTCTGAATGCATTGAAAACAAGACTTTGCTGTTGTACTGCTTTACTGACTGCAGGCTGTAACTCTAAATGCCGACCTGATGAGCGTGACGGTATCAGATACTAGTATCCAGAATGGATTGCATGGCATAAAAGGTTTCCTTAACCATATAAAAGGAGCATGCAATGCAATTTTATTTCAACTAGAAGTCCTGGACATCGTAATGATGCTTTCATTTCCCTGGTGTGTCTGAATGCTTTCCTTAACATATTACAAAATCAGCCCTCTAAACAAGTGGCTCATAACAAAAGATGTATTATTCTTGCATGAACCATGGCAGAATTCTAAGGAGATATGAAAAGTTGCTGACATGGAAAGTTTACTCTTAACTATATATAGTGTACACAGAACAGTATAACTATATTCATACGTCCGGTCGTGCATTTGTGTTTTTGTGTGCTGCGCTGGCTCTCTGGAGTATTTGATTCAATTCAGAAATGTAGAAATTCCTGCCATATAGAAATAAAGACAGAAACTCATCATGTAAGTTTACTCATGTGAAATGTACTTATTTGAAATGATTGATTTGATTGTATAGCTGAAGGAAAACAGCAAGACTTTCAGATAATGTAAACTGAGGAACTTGTGATATTGTGGTGTAAATTTAACGAGAAACATGTTACCTTAATTGCTTTTGAGTAATCTGTTTGCAAAAATCTCCAACACTGGCCCAACACATTACAAAATAAAAACAGTACAATAGCACAGCAATATTTTAGAAGACAAGTGATATACAAGATTGTTTTGCTATATCTGCATTTTTTGTTGGGCTATTATAGTATATAGTATATATATATATATATATGGTACCCTGTAAAACCGAACAGTGAAATTAATTAAATGAAATGAGCTTGTTTCACTCAAATAATAATGAAAGTTAATTGTACTTAATAGAAAAAAAGTTGAGTGAACTCAAAATTTCATTGTAGTAAGCTTAACTTAATATAATTGAGTTAAGTTGCAGCACTTAAGAAATTAAAGGTGCTCTAAGTGATCCTGGGTGGAGTAACTTCCTGTTGACATTCGAAGTCAGAGGCTAGCTAGACCCTCCTTCCTCCTCCTCCTCCCCCTGCGTGCTTCCTGAAACAGTCATGAACGCGCATTTAAAATCATTCTTGTCTGTTATTGGCTGGAGCATGTTTATTATGTTTTGTGGTCCAGGCTGCACCAGTTTTTTTTTTTTTTTATTGCCGTTTTCGGAGCTTGTGGCGACTACAGAGACCGCATTTTTTTACAGTGTGTTCAGGGGACAGGCAGCTAGCGGATAGTGAGGAGATGTTTGCTGTATGTGACAAAAAATGTTTTGGCCTAAAAATGCGTGACATCGCTTAGAGCACCTTTTAAGTGTTATTTTGTGTTTTTGCACAAGATTAACATAGGGTCTTGCTACGCTTCCATGCTCTTGGCCCCGCTCCACAAAAATTTTAAGTTCTACTAACTTAAAAAAATTAGTTTACTTAAATGTTTTGCAGTATAGTATTCTGAACTTACTGAGTTTTACAGTGTAATGTTGTGTGAATTAAGAGGTTCAAAGGCATATAACTTGGAACACAAATAACCTACATATGTAAAACCAAGTAGGAATGTATTGATTTCTCACCATAATGCCAAAGTAACAACATCCGACTCAAGGGATTCATTCAAGGAATCTCCAAGTTTCACAGTATACCCTTAAAGTGGTAATCAATCATCGATCCGCACATACCGATGCTGCTTCAGCTAAGGTTGACCACAATGCTGTTCATAAATGCCAAGTTCTTTAATAGGGGTTCCCCCATGACCCAGTTCAACATCCAGAAGAATGTTCAGAGGAATATGTCTCATCCTGACCTACTTTTGAGGATGAGTTCCTCTTTTACAGCAATGTGGCACCATATACATTTTTAATGTCCTTTATTATTATATAAACATATATATATATATATATATATATATATATATATATATATATATATATATATATATATATATATATATATAAACATATATATATATATAAACATTTTGATCTTTTTGACCTAATTTGAAGGTTGACTTTGAATTAGTTGCTTTAAGATGCTTTAAGATAATTTTTTACCTCAGGTTTTGTCTAATATTTGTTTTGTTTTATTTTTGTATGGTCTGTTAATTCTTTTTTTTTTTTTCTTTTTTTTTCTTTCAAGGAGCCACTACCTCCTTTGTCTCCTCAGAGAAAATGTCTCTGAATCAGATGTAGTCTAATCCTGGATGAAATGAAGCTGCTATAGAGGTAATTTAAAAAATTTCATATGTTCCAGAGACTATACCCTGGGTAAATCAGCCCAAAAATACTTCAGAAACGAGATGCTAAGTCTAAAGTAGAATATTGGGCTATTCTAGTCTCAAAAATGTTCAGTCCATCACACAACATCCATGTGGAGGCTGATTGAAGGCAAAATTGGGCCTGAAACCAAACTGTTTTTTCCCTTCATTTCTTTGAAAAGAGAGGCTGCATCAAAAGCACATTGGAGTAAAAAATCTATTCCCTGTGTCACAAAGAGAGACTTTAATGAGCTGGCCTACTGCTTGCTGTCTCTCTCTCTCTCTCTCTCTCTCTCTCTCTCTCTCTCTCTCTCTCACACACACACACACACACACACACACACACACACACACACACACACACACACACACACACACACACACACACACAAACAACCACTCTTGAACTGAGATAAACTGTGTCAATCTGGCAAGAGAAATCACAGGGAATTTATTCTGTTCAGATTTTTGAAGTCGCACATCTCTGTTTCATTCGCACATCATGGATTCCATTCTGAATACCAGTGGAAGCTCTCTTAAGACTCAGAACACCATAAATCTGTTCCAAAACCTTTTAAAGAACTGTCATGGAACATCACAAGTGAACAAAATGAATTTAAATACTATTTGATGTTAGCATGTTGCTAAGCTAATATTATTACCGCTAAAAAGTTGGTAAGATATTTTTTAAGATGCCCCTTATGCTCACCAAGGCAGCATTTTTTTTATTTTTTTTCATATTTTAATACATCAAAATGCAATTTATTCCTGTGATAAATGTTGAATTTTCAGCAGCCTTCAGTGAAACATGAACTTTCAGAAATCATTCTAATATGCTAATAGTACATAGAAGAAAGATAGGAATAAATTATACTGTTTTATGGTACTTGAATGACTTAAATTAATGGCTTATTGACTGTGTCCAGTGATAATGAGGATGAATTGCAGTGCTGAGAGAAGCATTTTGTGCCTACTCAGTGTCTGTAACTAATGATTGAAAAATACTTTTCCTGATCTTAGGTCAGTAGATAGATGCTACAGTGTGACAAAGGTAATAAATCATGTATTTATCAGATTAATGGTCCATTTGATTCCTCCATCCGTAAGAAAAGAGGTGGTTCAACTTGTATCCCTGCAACACTCTTTCACCCTAACCAACTAGCTGACATTTTCAAAATTACGGTTTTATTTTAATTACATATAGGTCTAATTTAATTACTTTTTTTTTTTTAAATTATCTGAAAAGAATCGACTCCCTCATGAGATTGGATGTTTCCAATCAACACTTTTAAGCAGCTCGGTCCTCCAAATTGAATGAAAAATTTGAGAGCTTTTATGGAATTTCCTGTTGAAGATCAGTGTTGCTCAAAACGTCACATGATAGTATTATGGTGAGCTCAGTCAATTTTTGTTAGACCAACAGTGTGCCTAACTTTGTTTTGTGTATATATATATATATTTTTTTTTTAATCAATTTTGGTTATGTACTTGTATTTCAGATATTTTTTTAGTATACATACAGTACTTTCTATGTTTTTCACATGTACGTGCAGCACTCCCACAGATTTGACTGAAATAAGCCATTCTAGGACATGGCATAATCTTCTCACAATTGAGACCTCACTTTGAGAGCGTGCCTATGATGGCTAAAAATGCTGTCTATGTTTGCAGTTCTCCAGTTTTTGAAACTGATCCTTTGGAAAATGCTGACTGTGTTAATTCTCTCATTGTTGTGTCTCTCATGGGTCAGTGACCCGTGTTATAACCAGCAAGGCTAAGGCAGCTGAATAGACAGGGGATGTGAATGACAGACAAGACTTTCTGCCTTCAGGCTCTGGGACCAAGAATCCTCTGATACTTAAGAAGGACAACATGAGCTCGCAAGCAGAAAAGTTATTGCTCCTGTGTAATAAGCTAGGCCTATATAGTCCAATATCTGTAAATATACCTTTCAGCATGGGAATAAAGAGGAAGTAGGTTTGTGTTTGTGTATGAATTAGAGGTGGACAACAGCGAACGTTATAACTCTGTTGACATTCCCAGCCGGTGAGGGGAAAGAAAGGGTGTTTCAGCCTTGGGGGATGCAGCTTTATTCAGGGAGTCCTTCATCTGAAGAGTATGAGTCACAGAGGCATGAACCACCACACATGCACACTCACTCACATACAGTGACGGAGAAATACAGTATACAGGACTTACATTATAGACTTTCTGAATAAGATTGAGGTGGTACAGTAATTGCAGTCCTGGAGTGTTTTCACTAGTGCTGGGTTTTTATTCATGCTTCTAGGCCCCGTATCGTTGAAGATACTACCAGTGCATTATATATATATAAAAAAAAAAAACTTCAAAACTTAATAGAATATCATATAAATTACTGTTCAGAAGTTTTGGGTCAGTAAGACTTTATTTTTTTTAATTTTTTTTTAACGTTAGAAGAAAAATATTTTAAATGTTGTTCATTTGAATGTCCTATTCATCAAGGTTTACATCAAAGGTTTATTTATTTTTTTAAATATTTATCTTCACTAAAATCTTAAGCAGTAATATTAAGAAATGTTAAAATTTCATAATATTTATCTTCACTAAAATCTTAAGCAGTAATATTAAGAAATGTTAAAATTTCATAATAGTACTCTTTTGCTTCATTTTTGATCAAATGCAATAAAGCCTTGGTGGGCATAAAAGACTTCTTTCAAACACATTAAAAAAATCTTACTGACTAAAAGTCTTTTGAATGGTAGGTACTGTACAATTGTACACTTACATTTAACCACACCTTTTCCTCCTAAACAGCAATGAGATTAAATGGAGAGGAAATGGAGACTTTTACTCAAGTTTCCTTCTTATCAGACTTTTCTCTTGAGAAAAAGACTCCTGTGCTGCATCCAAAATCACATACCCTCTTTAGTATGAATAAGAAATTACTTCACGACAGCTTTAAAAAGTATGTTCTATAGTATGCATGTGTTTTGCCTTCTCTTTTAAGAGGACATTGGCTACTTTTGTTGTCACATACTGTTTTTCACCTACTACAGTATATAATAGAGAAGTATGCGATTTTGGATGCAGCCCAGGACTCTCACATATTTCCTCTGTAGTTTCAGAAGAGATTTTAACAGTGTCTTACACAGTGATCTACTCAGATAACAAATCTGTTATATCAAAGCTCTTTAAGTCTAAGTCAGAAGGTCAAATTTCAACAGATATTTCAACATATATATGTATAGAAACTGTATGTGTGTAGTGTTTGTGCACGCTATATTTTTTTACACTATATTTACATGAAATCATCTAAAAGTAATTCTAAAAGAAACACCTAATCAAATGAGACATATGGAAGCCTCTCAAACCAACCTCTGAGGAATAACAATTTCCTCTGAGATGGTACCTAAGTATATTTTGGTAACTTTTTTTGTAGCTACAACAGATTTTTGCATCTGTCTGAGAAGAGAAACCGTAATAACTCCCAAAAACATGAAGCTCAGTGCATGTTATTCTAATACATCTCCAACAAATCTTCTCCTGCTCTGTCTGTAAGACATTCAACTGTTCTTTCTAAAATGTACAGAACAGTGCTGAATGCACACCATACACAGCATTTGCCTCTCTCCGGTTTGAAATTACTTTGAGTTGGCATGTGTTTCAGTATACTGCTCTTGTCGTTGTTTAGTGTGATGTGAATTGGAGGCTCAAGGTCTGTGTATTGTGTGGAAACACACAGAGACACAATGACTGGTTGTGTATAAGTGTTCCCTATTATTCTGAGGGGTTTCTGGGATTCATGCCAGGCTTTCCAGGACAATGATACTATGATAAAACACAAACACAACATTTAGAGATATTGGACTCTACCCGCCATTACAAGAGAGGTTGGATGAATGCAGTTGTAATGAAGCAATATATACGTATATATCGTTTTGGTCACCATCCTGTTCTTTGAATTCACTTCAGTGATCTACATTCACCCAAAAATGAAAATTCTACCAGTACATTCCCTGTCCAAGCAGCCCTTATCCCTACAACAAAAGTGTATGTTGATTTATAAATTGTAAATTGGCCATGTCTTGATTTTGTTTTTGGGGTCTACTAGAATAGGTTTTCATGCTTGAATGTTCAAAAAACACATTATTGTTTACATTTTCTTCCCAGTTTGTCAGTAACACTGTAGTTCCTGTCTCAATGAAGTCCTTTCTTCTGAAAAGCACAATGTGCTCTGATTGGTTGGCTGGACCAGTGTGTTGTGATTGGTCAGTCACTTCGAACGTGTTTGGGAAATGTCAAGCCCCTTACCAAAACCGTGAGTTTCAACACACTACTGACACAACTCAACCAGGCAATGTTATGACGTCTTGTAAATGATAATATTAATAAATATACAATATTTTTTTCAGTATTGCTTGATGGCATAGTGTATGGAATGTGCTTATCTCCTAATGTTGGCTGACAGTTCAATTTGTTTGTCAATACATGTTTGATTGACAGTTCAATATTCATGCTGTTTGGCGAAACAAACAGTTCCTGAATCTGCTTGTGTTGGTTGTTATCCTGCAGAACTTTCATCCAGGCCACAGCAATGAGAACAGACTGTAATCAAGGTGACTGACACCCTGAATGATGGTGCAGGCCTTGCTGTAATAGCAGCTGTAGTAGATTCTCCCTCTACCCTCTGCTCTGAAAACCTTGTGAAATTCATACATTTACTCCTGTAGCAGTCGGGCCACATTTCATTAGAATCGGAAGACAGTGTTCTGTGTTTCACATTTCCATAATGCATTTGTCTTGATCTCTAGAAAATGAATATATTCATACCAGGTTAAATACAATATAAGCTTAAAGGGATATTCTGGGTTCAATACAAACAGCATTTGTGGCATAATATTGATTACAACAACAACAACAAAAAATACAGCTTGACCTGCTTTTATTAAAGCATAAAATGGAGGTTATGGTGAGGAACTTACAATGGAAAGGCACATTTTTTTGAGGTTTTAAAATGTGAACCTTATAAGCTGCATCCCAACTCAGAGGCTGCATCCTTCAAGGGTGCATTCGATAGCCGAATGCGTCACAGTGGTGTCGAAAGCTATCCCATTTTGAAGGCACCTTTAAACGCGTTCTCAAAACGCATCCTTAATTTTCTGTTTCCTTCGTGGCCAGCACCATCCCTAGATTCATTGTGTGCCGATGACGACACGAGTTTTTGAGAGAAAAAGCCAGACACTTTTAAATTCAAGTATATTAGGTTTCAACATACTCATACATCTAACCATACAAATGTTTGAAGAAAAAACACTTTAAAGCTGTTCAAATGTTGACATATCTTAGCAAGATTTGATTTTATAGATCGTTTATTCTCTTTATTATGTTCAGAAATGGACAAAGGTGAACATATTTAGACCGGTTGTGAATCCTATTTGGTTTTCAGAATATAACTTTCAAAAAAGTCCAGTACAAACGTTACTGCCACTTGTCAATGGCAGCCGTCAGAGTCGCTAGGCGACAAAAGCAATCATCTGTTGGCTAGACCGTCCCATTTAACAACACTCGGTTCGACCTTTGTGGACTTATGAAGACGTGGCCTTTGAAGTCCTCTTCCTTTGAAGAATGTAGACTTCCATTTTAGGAACATTACTGTAAAGATGTTTTCTCAAACTGTGGGATGAGTCGAAATCATTCTCTGTGATAATGAACAGCATGCCGTACTATAAATGCTATCTAACAGTACTTAAATTGAATTTAACCCAGAATGTTCCTTTAAGAACACTGGCTGCAGAGAAGTGAACTGACTTAGACAGAAAAGCATTGCTAAAATGTTTAAAATTGGTTAAAAATTGTTCAAATTAATAGCTGCATGTGTATGTCTGTGTACAAGTCCACTGGGCCGTACTCTGTGTCCCATTTGTCCCATTTTTACTTTCAGAAAAGTGCTCATTAGCGCCCCCTTTGAGAACAACAATGGACTTTATCTAAGTTACGTGCTTGTCAGAATGTGCAACTCAAGATTTGGATTTCGTCATAACAACACACTACATGTAGTAAATACTTTGGTATATTTAATACAGTATATATAAAATATATTAATATTTTAGAAGTTCAGGTATAACAACAAGGATAGTCTTTATTGTATGTAAATAGAGCTTTTATGATACAAAATATTTGAAAAAATAGTCAGTTTGACATATTTTGTAAAATAGTGTAAAATAGTGTAATGCAAATAAAATACTTAAAATATATTCTAAATAATTTCTAAATTATTTTTTTTAAATAAAAATGTAAAAAATAAATGGCATTTTTATAAAAAACAAAACAAAAACGGATTACTACAAAATGGTGTAGAAGTGAACGCTAGGTGCATGCAATCCAGAAATATAAGCAACCTTATGTATTAATGATTCTGTCATTAACACTAAGTGAAGGTGTGAAGGAGGACAATGGATGCAGAGGAATTCCTCGGACTGTGGCTTCCAAATATAGCACATGAATGCATAATGATGTCCCTGAAGGAATGCTTGGAGGAAAAACACCCAACAGTTAGACTGAGGAAAAAAATAAAGAAAATAGTGTATAGCGATATTTATACAGTATGTAAAAAAGACTTTAGAAACGAATGTCTTTTTTGTAATTTGTACTGTACCGGGATATATACTGTGACGAATACCAGCAAGCTTTAAGAATACCACACAGGACCAGGCTGATTCTGAATAGCACAGTTTAGTTTGTGTGGGCTGTGCATTGAAAACCTGACTCATCATGACTGGGCGTTTTACAATCAGGCATCAGATGCAATCAAAGCTTCTGAGACATTGAAGGCTTTGGCATTGAAAGGAAGCAGTAACATATACAGTAAATCTAAAGAAATAGATTACCCAAAAATGTTCTGTTGTTTCATCTCTATAAAGTCATATCCGACAATGACCTAAATCATGACACCACTGCAGGTGCAATGTTCACTTCCCTCTGTTTCGTCATATACACCTCTATATGCACTATCAGCAAGTTTAAAGATGCTTGTCATTGGTTGGTGCCCGACAGCAAGTTATTTATTTATTTATTTTGAAGTGCACTTAGTTGCTTACAATGCCTTTTCTCAGTCTAAGAGCAATGCAAGTTAAGGGAAACTTTAAAAAGCACAAACAAACGCTGGTTTTCTTGGCACTTTAAGTGCTTACAAGCACAAGAGTTTACAAGAAATACCCAGGTCCTTGTACGATCTTCAGCCACTCCACTTCTTATTTTTCTATCTCTCTTTATTTCTGTCAGGGGTAACAAGCATGTTGCATTTCTCTCTCTCTCTCTCTCGCTTTTTTTTTTTTTTTTTTTTGCAAGCACTGAGACAAAGTGAATTAAGCAAGCATTTTATTTACAGCAATTTTTGTTTGCCTCTGAAAATAATGCTTTTGCTTTTCATGGCATATAAGGATGTTATAAGGATATAAGGTGAAATTAGTCAATGAAATATCCATGAGATTAATCTATCTACATTTATGTATGTGCAGCACATGAGTTTGTATGAAAATTAATCTTAAATTAATTCAGAAACTCACCATATATCTGTATGCATGTCAAATTAGTACAAGTATATACATCTTTATGATGTTCTTTTTCAAATTTGGTACATAGGCTACTATAAAAATATGAGAATACAGGGATTTGGACACAGACTGTGACCTCAGAGTGTAAAGACCTGCACATTTTCCTACTTCCTGAAATGAGAATGAAACATTTATGACTACAAGGCAGGAGGTGAGAGTAAGTGTATGAGAGAAAGAAAAGGAGGGGTAAGCGAGAAAATCTATTAATTATTTGTGAGTACTTTGTTTTCTACATATTACATGTGGAGATGTCATGTGTGGAATTATAAACCTATATAAATAAAGTAATATAGCAAAAGAGTATATGATTTATTCATACTGAATAAGTTGTACAGTACAGTATGTAACGATAAAAGTCTTTTACCACACTACAACACCCTAAGCTGGTTTATATACGAGTAGCCGTGCGATATGGCTGTATATCAGCACGGCTGTGATTCGGCCGTAGGCACGAGGCTGCAGGTATTTGGGAAAAAAAAATAATATGGTGTTTGTAAAAAAATACAGTGCATTTGCCCATGACGGTTGCTTCAAGCAGAGTGATACAAATTATAAAAAAAGGTAGGAGTGCTGTTATCAGTAGAATATCGCACTGCTCTAAGCCAATCAGATTCGAGAACCAGAAAGAACTGTTGTATGTATGTGTGTGTGTGTAATATCAATATTAGATTTTATTTCAGCTATATTTCACTCAACGATAACAGTACTGCTATAGGCCATTACTTTTTGTAATTCCAATTGGTGCTACTAGAAGTGCAAAAGTTACTCGCTTCACCTCTAAACCATTACCAAATATTTACATTTTGGATGAAATCCAAGGTTAAAAATAATTCTTTTAAAGCAAAAAAACTACAGATATCTTCCAAGCAAAGTAGTCAATACTCTAGTGCTCGTGATCTTCGGGTGAGTAGGAACACAGCAAGCTGAAAAATGTGAGCGAGAGGAGTCTTGGGGGAAAATAATGAGCTGATCAAATGAGGTACTTTTATATCCAAGCAGCAGGCCATGGCAAACTGAGATGTATTTGTGTTGTGTGGGTAATGCGAGCCTGTAATGGATTAAAGAAACACCATTCTATCTCAGCGATGTTGAGCAACACTACCATGCACAGAAGTGATGAAGAGTCTGTTAGACAGCACTACCTCACTCCTGGTACCGCCGTCGTGACTGTGATACACAACACCATCCTAATGTCACCTAAACGCACAGCAATCTTCAGCGCACCATGCAGAGTACACAAACACACTCCCTCCCTGCTCTTTTTTCTTTCTTTTTTTCTTGCTCTCTTCTCTCTCTCTCTCTCTCTCTCTCTCTCTGTAGATGCTGATATATTATCCACTGCTACTTTCTGGAATGGCTTGGAAAAATGCTCTTCGGTTTCCAAGCCAGAGCTGGTATGATAATTTTGCAACTCTTCTAAATTTAAGTGGGCTGATAGTTCTTTAATTAAGCGGACCAGTGCTTCCTTCATAAACTCTTGGGTGGCTGAAGTGATCAGCCTATGTGCTTTCTCATTAAATACCAATTTAACTTTCAGGCTTCAGCATTGCTCTTGTTTTAGAGGGGTAAGAAGCGGTGGGCCAGGGAGGGCAGTTTTACAGCTGTTGACCTCTGCCGGGAGACTCTGGCTTTATCAAGTCGGTGTAACACATTCAATCAAATTACTCCCAACTCACCCCCCCCACACACACACACACACACACCACCCTCCTCCTCCTCCTCCTCCTCCTCTCCTTCTCCCTCTTCATTCCCATAAATCAGCTCCTGCTCTTGCCATCTCAAATGTTGTTTGGGGTTTCATTTATGGTATACTTTATCTGTCTGCCAGCATCCAGAGGCTTAAAAAAAAGAGAAATTAATACTTTCATTCAGCAAAGAATGCATAAAATTGATCAAAAGTGACAGTAAAAACAAAAGATTTCTATTTCAAATACTTTCAAATAATTAAAAAAAAAATTCAAAAACTGTTTCCATTTTCTGTTTATCAAAGAATCTTGGAAAAAATTCACAATTTCCACAAAAATATTAAGAAGCAATATAATTGAGCAATTAATAATTGAGTACAAAATCAGCATATTAGAATGATTTATAAAGGATCAATAATATTTCCAAAATATGGCTGTTTTTACTGTATTTCTTTTCAAATAAATGCAATATTATTATTACTAAAATAATGTAAAATTATTTAAATATTTATAATACAAATAAAATATTGGCAATTTATATGTTTAAAAAAAATGTAATGGCAGTCAATGGAGAAAGCTAAACCAGCTTTTTTGGTCATGTCCTTAGTGCTATGATTATTGGACATGTAGTTTTATGAAATACTTTGAAACACCCTGGAGTACCATATAAAAATCATGGTATATGGATATGGTAATCTTTCAGTACCATAGTATATGTAAAAACACACATACACAAATGCACAATAGTAACTTTGTAAGGTGAATGGGAGCTATAATTCCAGCAATTTGGGTGATCAATTAAAAAAATATTGTTGGGGCATTAAGATCTTCAAGGTTATGTTAAAGTCAAATTCAACATGGCTTCTAAAAGTTACAAATCCATGCGGTGGTACCTATTTCACCAGGCTGCATTTGATAAACACTGGCCATAAATCAGAGCCGAATCAATCTAGATTACCTTGACAGTGGCTGAAATACACTCAATAGCAATGATAACACAGATAGCTTCTCATGTTTCTCTCCATATAACCGTTCACTCCCTTAAAGAAAGCTGGTGGAAAAAGTGCAGAGGTGGGCGGAGCGCTCTCACAGATGGATGTGTCTGCTTGCGAGAGCGGGTGGAGTGATGGACACTGAGAAAGAAAGCTGGAAAAGAGAGAGCAGATGTATTACCTAATGTCCGAGCACTTGCTTGGGGGAAAAAAAATCACCTGTATTGATTGATCTGCTCTTTGCCGGTATGCCTCTTCCACCATATTGTTCTAATCTAATAATACTGTTAACAGATGTGGCTGATACGGTCTCTCCATTCTGGATTTGGATCGTTTAATGTCTGGTTCGTTCCTCCCATCGGTTCTGCTTTAATGGACTCTGAAATTCCATCAGTAAGGCTGTCCTTTCCCATATTACGATCTAATCTGAAGTGGAGGCATTGTGATCTCAAAGACAGCTAAATACCCCACTTAATGCTTTGAATTATATGTAGTGTCCTATTCATTATATCTTAATAGTTCCTGTTGTTTTTAAGTCAAGCTTTTATGTAATTTACAGTAACTAATTGGGACATGAGTGGAAAAAACACTTCAGCCTATAATTACACTGCTACTGACTTAAACTTCAGATGAATTTAGCCACAAACATGTTTTTATATTATTTTAAGTAAGCATTATTAATTTACTTATTTACATTTTAAAGGGGACCTATAATGCCACTTTTACAAGATGTAATATAAAAGTCTCTGGTGTCCACAGAATGCATCTGTGAAGTTTTAGCTCAAAGTACCCCACAGATCATTTATGATAGCTTGTCAAATTTGCCCCTATTTGGGTGTGAGCAAAAACACACCATTTTTGTGTGTCTCTTTAAATGCAAATTAGCTGCTGCTCCTGGCCCGCTTTCCAAAAGAGGGCGGAGCTTTAACAGCTCGCGCTTTGGTTGCTCAACAACAACAAAGCTGGACAATCTCACGCAGCCAAAATGACGATTGCCAGTAACGGTGTTCAGCCTTACATTGTTCAAACTGGAGTTGGACAATGATGGAGCGTCTCAGGAAGAAGTTACAACTTTTAGAATGCAACTGGACGTTTCTGAACTGTTAGTGAATAAATTTATGTAGTTCTTGTGGAGTTGATTCAACTCATCGATAAGCATGTGCCGTCATGTTAATCTTTTGTGCAAATCCAGCGTTGAATCGACCCTTGTTTGTGAAGAAGTCTGGCGTAAAATGACGGCATGGCAACAACACTTTACTACAACAACTCTTCCTCTTCTCTAAAGCAGCCCAACATGGCCTATACCCCTTTGTTGCATGTTCCCGGGAGCAGGGTTTATGTACATTTTAGGGTTAGTGATGTCATTAACCTGGGAAGAAGCTTGTTGTAGTCCCTACCAGCCATTAGCTTTAGTCCTTAAACAGCCAATTCTTTAAAAGAAGTTTGCATTGAACTTTGAGCGTTATAACTTTGCAGATGTTGTTTATCATTAAACGGCACTAACTAAAGTTTAAAAAAGAGAAAATCATAATCAACCACCCCTTTAATACTTTCATGGTTTCTTTCACGGTCATGCAAAACTTGAAAATAATATGCAAAGAGACATTTTAAAATTATTTTAGTCATGGAATAACATCTGAAAAAGTCAACATAGATGATATTTTATCAGCTAGAAATTGCAAACTCTAAATTAAAAAAATGTATATTTAAAGTTGCCCAGTTTCAATGTAGGGACAGAAATCTCTCAGATTTCAGGAAAAATATCTTCAGTTATGTTTCGAAGATGAATGAAAGTCTTTGGAATGACATGAGAGTGAGTAATTGATGACAGAATTTTCATTTTTGGGTGAACTGTCCCTTTAAGTAAAACAATATCACAGACTCGCAATATGTTCTCTAAGCAATAACTTCACATACATTTCTGACTGTCCTGATAAAATCTTGCAGTAAAAATGGATCCAAAAAGTTTCAGGACCAATAAGCCAAGTTCCAGACAATGCTGATGACCTACATGTACTTGTCATCTGGAGACCAGCTCATTTGAACTCCACTGCTCATGGCCCACCACACCCCTCCTCCTAAATGATTACCCTTCTCTGGATGGAGTTTATTGGTAGGAGTGTAATTAGCATGAGCGCAAATGTAACTGCTGTGCTAATCGGTCTCCGAGCTGTTGTCCCGTTTCTAAGATGTTCTCTCCGGTGGTTTAGGGAGCGTTTGTTTTAATATTTGTGGCAGTGTGGTGCATCCGATTAGCACAGCCAATCATCTGCTGATGCCCACTCTCCTCAGTTTCTGAGGGTCTAAAATTGGGTATCTCTTACTCTCTCTCCTAAAGGTAACACTAAAATTAGTTCTCTTAGGCCTTTTCCTCACCTCACACACACCAAACTGTGACTGTAAACAGCTTAAATCTGGACTCAGTCTGATTTAATTAATATTAACTGCTGTTTATATGCCTGTCACTGCGTGTGGAATTTGCCTCAAGACTTACAGACTGATCTTTTGTTCAAACAATGGGTGAGTAGTACTTCACTCCAGTTATTTATGTTACTTCATAAAACATTATATTGGAAAAGACTGTGTTGATAAGCAGGTTTATAGTGATTTTTCAATGTGTTTTCTACTGAGTTCAGTCCACTATGCATGGCAAAAAAGGCTCAGTGCCAAAACTCTATGTGGACCTTCTGGTAGGTTTCTGCTGTGCAGCATCTCTTTGCCCATGCAGGCAATGTGAAAACTGTAACCTGTTATTTATCTCCTTCTTTCTCTGCCCCTCTGCTGCCTCTCAGACTATATTTGTGACAGGAAGCTCAGATGTGTCAATGTGGGTGGTTTCGCATATGTAAGGGTGCAACAGTGGACTCTTCCTCATACTTCACACTCTACCTGTAGTCATAGTTTGTACTGTGGCAGTGTGCGTTCTAATATGACAGTGGCTCTGTTCCAAAATAGTGAGCTTCCTGTCTAACGTCTACATAGGCATATACTTTCTTGAGGCATCCTACAGCTGTCAGCTACAGTAACTAAAACTTGTACCTTATAAGATCGAAAGACTTGAAAACGTTCTATATTGGCAGCAATTCTGGCAATTCTTGATTTTATTTTTGCCCTAATATGGGTTCATCCCAATCAGCACCCTAGTTCAGTAGTCAGGGTACTGATCAGGGGGTCAGCAATTCAATCGCAAGGGCTGTTTCAATCGCAAAATCCTGCAGTGCACTGAAACGTTGGCTTCCTAAAAAGTCCCACAATGCACCATGAAATCCAGGGAGCTTCGATGCTCACTATGTTCCCTTAACGGAAGTTCTGAAGCATGAAACATAAATCACATATTTGTCATAATGCATTCTGGGATGATGCGAACATTTTGGTCCAAAAGAAAATACATTTGGAAACATGTTTAGTAATTTCTAATAGCCACTCTCATTTAACTTCTATAAAGAAAGCATGTCTAGTAAGTGACTCGCCAATTGCCGAGTTCCCATCTTTCTGTAGCCACTTATCTCATGTTAACCACGTCTATGTGTTCCATGTTTGGAACATATGACCAGATGGGGAACCACTATAGCATGAAGATCGCCCACTGTTTAGATTAAAATTTTCAGATGAGCCCTCCTTTCCAAGAAAAGGAAAAGAAGAAAATCAATTTACCACGCACTGTTCTGAACGTCAGAGTTTGTAGTAGTCATTTTAATACCTAACCATATGGTTAAATCCTAGTGAACAGTGGAAAAGAGACAGAAAAATAAAAAAATAAATGACCTTTAATGGAAAAGACATAGGTCATGGCATGGTGTACATGATTTCACCAAGTACAACATATTCCTTGATCAACATCTTTGTTTATCCTAGAACAACATTCCAACCAACCAATCAGATTTGAGGGGCAAGATTAAAGTTTATGTCAAGTTTAAGCTTACAACCAGGGTTAGGTGCATCTTCTACACCAGTGTTATTCACATATTATTTTCCTCTGGTTTTAAGTTATGGGTAGGGTTGGGTTTAGGGGTAGGGATAGGGTTAAGACAAACTTTTCAGACAACAATGTTGATCCAGGAACATTTCTAAATCAAGCATAGTCCAGGAGCTTTTGTGATTGAATTTAAATTGGTTGTAGTTAAAGGAATAGTTCACTCCAGAAAAAAATAATTATTATTTACTCACCCTCATGTGAACTAAAAGGAGATATTTTGATCAAAATGAGCTATAATATGAATTCAGAAGACTTGAAAGTGAACAAGTCGTACGGTCCTTATATGAGACATTTATCTTTATAAATGTTTCATAATGAATCTTCAGTCAATGAAGCTTTAGTCCTTACTCATTCCATGGCATGGAATAAAATGACCAGTAAAATTGTGCAAAATATCTAAATAAACTCAAACAGAGAACATTTTGAAACAGAATTTTCTTTTTGGGCGGGTGAAATATCCCTTTAAAGTCAGCATGAAATGGAAGTACATACGAGTGAAATCTCGAACAAGAAAACATGTAGGGCGGGACTTCCGTTGGGATTTGATTGGCTCGTTGTGGTTTGCTATTGCTGTGATCTCATTTGAGCGACAGGTTGTCCTGCCCTCGTTCCAGTAAAAGCGTCATCAGAAAAGAGGTTGTTGTTGAGGGGAAGTTAATTTGATTAAAGATTAAAAGGGCACATGAAATTTTAAAAATAAAGTTGTGCACAGATAAATAATTTATAATAAATACTGCAATATTCCATACAAAAAAATAAGAATTTTTAGTTTTGATGGCTATAATGTACCTTACTCCACTGCAAGTTAAAGTATTGAGAGGCAAGACCTCATCAATCGTCTAATCTAATTGTATTTCTCATTTCTCTATCATGATTGATGCGTAGTACTCAATCTCGTCAACAGCTATTTAGAAATGGAAATCAGCACAATTGATCAGATGCAGAGTGATGGTCACAAGAAAGTCATTAGCAAGCACCCTGCAGAGTGATGTATGAAAAATATGAACTGCTTTTCCCCAGTGCAAAACTCTTCCTGACATTATTTCCAACTGGCTTTGGATGATGTTAATTGCATTTGGTGCCGAAATGCTTTGGGTGAGCCTTGTGAAAGCATCAAATGTCTGCAGATGGCTGTGTGGGCTGATCGGTGGAGTGTGTTGAACGGATGATTTTATTTTTATTTGACTCTTTATCATTGTCTGAAAAGAAATGTTACATGGTTAGGTACCAGAATAGCGGTTAAATCGGCACCTTGTAGTTAGTCTCTTTCAAAGCTCTGCTGTCAGTTAACCAGTTCTTCTGTGTTGAGATGCTTGGGTTGTTTGACATCTCCTTACGATCAGAGCGAAAATAGATGTATGCTTGATATTTACAAGGGGAAGAAATAGCAGTGCGATTTTCCCATGCCATTAGTCAATTTTATTATTTCATTAGTTTAAAGGGCATTTTCGAGTACCCTCGGATGATATTAGAGCTTCTCCGTGCAGGCAGAGAGTGGCACTTTGTCTCCCATATCAACACCATCCAAATCATACTCCTGTCTCCAGGCAACCAGGACCAGATTTAGGAGGATGTTATCTAACTGTTCAGAGCTATTGTAAGGTGTCTGACAGGACCATCTCTGGACTGTGAACTTTCTTTTCCTCCTAGATTTTCCTCACCAGATTAATGTAATATTATAAGAGCTTGTGTCATTGCTGGCTATTACAATTGGCTTTTACCTAGCATTGATTGTCAGTAATACTCCCACAACCGCTTGTTGATCGTGGAAGCAGGAAAAGGAATGAGTGGTCAGGGTTTTTGAAACACGATGCCCCTCGCAGTATAACACTTATGTTGCAGATGGGTTCGAAATAACCTCGTTTTCCTCACTGCACCAAAACGGTCTGCAGTGAATGAGCGAGACAACATAGAATTGAATCTCGCTAAAGAGGTTAACACTTTGAGGTTGTATATTGCTCTATGTCTTAAAGCGCTGACACATGTACAGTACTAACTCTGTGTAGCTCACACCTTTTCTCTCGCACACACACACAAAGGCTGTTTGGGATAGCATATTAGAATACTAATCTTACTATTTATGCGGTATATAGTGTGTATACTGTGCATAGCTTATTAAAGCCTGGAGGACATATGTGCGGTATACAACAGAACAAAGGGCATTGAATACTGTAATCCTACAATGCAATTCATTCAAATTTCCTGTAATAAATGAAGAGGACAATCTATTTCTCATTATTATTTTTTTTCATAAATAATTAATCATTTTAGGTTAAAAGGTTTTTACACAAATTGGATTTAAAGGATTCTTTCAATTTAAAATGAAAATTACCCCAAGATTTACTCATCTTTAAGCCATCCTATAGGTGTATAAGACTTTCTTTTTTTCTGATGAATACAATTGGAGTTATATTAATAATATCCTGATGCATCCAAGCTTTATAATGGCCGTGAGTGGGGCCGAGTATGAAGCTCAAGACAGTGCATCCGTCCATCATAAATGTACTAGCAAGTATTCATATTTAGCAAGTTATAAAGTAAAATAACTAGTTTCCACCAGACCGCCTTTTGTATTCAACTTAAGTTGAAATACGGAAGGCAGTCTGGCAGAAGCTAGATATTTTACTTTACAGCTTGTTAAATATGGATATTTTTCACTTCAAAAGGCCTTTACTAACCCCCCGGAGCCGTGTGGAGTACATTTATGATGGATGGATGCACTTTCTTGAGCTTTATACTCGTTGGTCCTGTTCACTGCCATTATAAAGCTTGGATGCGTCAGGATATTTATTAATAAACCTCTGATTGTGTTCATCAGAAAGAATAAAGTCATATACACTTAGGATGGCGAGGGGGAGTAAAGCTTGGGATAATATTCATTTTAAAGTGAACTAATCCATTAAAATGTAATAAAAACAAAAATAGTAACACTTTACAATAGGGTCCAATTAGTTCTAGTTAGTGAATGCAATAATGAGCAATATAATTGCTACAGTATTTATTCTTCTTTGTTAACAATAGTTAGAATACAAAAGGTCATTGTTAGTTCATGTTTGCTCATGTCCATTGACTACTGTTTACATTACATTTTTCAAAAAGGGTATGCAACAATCAATGTGTACTGTACAGTATGCAGTAAGCACTAAGGTATTCCATATTGAACACAGCCAAACACTCTTGAGGCAACGTGGAATTGTGAGTGTACTGGATGGAGTCTAGCTCCCTCTGCTGATGAGTCTTATATCTGTGTGCATGTGTGTGTGTGTGTGTGTGTGTGTGTGTGTGTGTGTGTGTGTGTGTGTGTAATAGTATTGTCATTTCTACTAGACTGCAGCATAACTGAAGTCAGCTATACACCACAACACTAAGCTAGAGAGCAAAATGTAGAATACATGGGACAAAACAGACTAAAAAAAAATCATGCATGAAAAGTCAACACTTTGATTTGCTTTAAAAAGTAAAAAATTAAATGCATTAAATAAGCCAAATGAGTATTTGGCTTATGTATATTTTTTAATCAATTTTCTTCAATATATTGACTATGAATGTATTATTATTATATTTTAATGTAATCATGGGCTATCTGTTCTTTACTCCTTCAGATCAAACCTCAGTGTCGCTCTATTTCTGTTCTTGCCACCTAAGCGCTCCCCGATAACTCATCTTTAACAGATACTGCTGCATCCTCTTGAGAATGGCTCAGAAAGCACATCCTAGAGTTTCAAAGCTCTGCTTGTAAAAGAGTAGTAGTGATGGGATGTGAGTGTGCTACTATCAACACGGCCTGCCTTCTTTTACTCATTAAAGCAGCCACGGACAAATGATGAAAACAAAATATGCTCTCATGACACAAAAAAGTATTGAATTTGTAGAGTCGTTTATCGAAAGAGCACTTCTGCAGCAATGCGCATTATATGCACACAATGAGCTAGACAAGATTATGAACCATGTTGAACTGTTGACCTTGTTGTCAGTGTGGAAAAACGAATGTGCTTGATCTCGCAGATATCCATTTTATAGAGTTTTTTTTTTCTCTTTTTCACATTGTCAACTAAAAAAAGAGAGACTTTTATCATTTCTCAAGGGACAAATGTTTGCTTTATGTGTGTGTTGTTCAAGTTTTGCTCACATTGTGGAGTCCAAATGTTCCTTTAAGTACAGTAAAATCTGAAATCACCTACACTGTGGGGGCAGAAATGATTCCCACGAGGAAAACAGCATAGTAAATATAATAAATGATGCCTTAATAAAAATGTAAAAATGTGAGGTTAAGATTTAGAGTTTGGAGATATACAATTAGCTCCGTATACAAACAACAGAAGTAAATGGAAAGTCCCCGCCAAGATTGGAAAATATTGAACATAACATTTCTTTAGTGGCATTGGTGGATTAAATTATGCAAAGTGTGAAATAAACTTATTTTTTTACTACTTTTTCTCCAGATGATTGATCAGTCACATGAAAAATGCTTCTGGAACTGAGCACCTACGTGCAAAGATAACAGCATCCAGGTCGCACACTTCCGAGGAGCCCTCCTCTCCAGCCAAGAAGCTGCCATTGAGATGAATGGGAACACTAACACTTCACAAGTACTACATTTACTGAGTGCACCAGATAGTTCATCCAAAAATGAAAATTCTTTCATTTACTCACCCTCATGTAGCTCAAATCTGTGTTTTTAGCAGAATTTTTAATGCTAAAAAGTGAATAGTGACCAAACTCCAAAAAGGACAAAAACACAATCGTCCTCTAGTCAGCCTAGGCAGAGTAAATGATGACAGAATTATCGGTTTTGAGTGGACCATCCCTTTAATTTAACCGGCAGTTGTAGTTTTGAGAGTGTGTGCATTGTTTTATTTGCTGAAAGGGCAAAATTTGACATGCGGGACAAAAAAAGAAAAATGAAAACCACTGTCTATACTGCAGATTCATTACTCGTGCTTAGAATGTGAGCTGTACGAAAGACCAAAATAGAGCTGAATAATATGTGCAAAGCAATTTTTTGAAGTTGTGCTATATGCGCAATAAGGCACCAGAGGACAGGACCTTTGTCTCGCCAGCACTTCTGTGTTTGGAACTCATCACAATGCCATCTGCTCCTCTTCACACAGACCTAAATGTCCCCAAAAGAATAATAAATCCTGAAATTACCTACTTCAACAGTCCTCACATGAGAAACAGCATAATAAACATACTAAATGCCTTAATGCCCATTACTTCTGTTCTGAGTATATCAATGTTCAACCAACTTGATCTTTCCTGCAGAATATTGCAAATCTTCAGATGCATTCTGGTGTGAAACATGGAGATATTCGAACCACTTACACAAATTTCATGGCTCACTGGTTCATAATAATGGCTTATTATAATATTAAAAAGCAAATTATGAGGGGAAAAAAAAATCAGATGTGAATGACAGTATGTGTTGACAGGTTGCCTTGAGAATTGCCAAAATATAATGGTGGTTAATTTGAAGGAAAATTGTATTCTTAGTAAACTGGGTGTGAATGAACAAGTCTGCAGTACAACTAGCTGATTTTTCCACTTAGATAATGTTAAAAGAACACAAGTGATTTACAAACTGTTAAATTCTTCCCTAATGAATAAAATAGGGTCTAAATAATACTAATCATCTGTAAAGGTTATAGTTTTTTCTTTAATAATAAATCATGTTACCTTTAACATCAATCAGCACTCTTATGGAGATGCATTTATTTATGATTGCATTCCTCTGCTGTGATTAGATGACTCAAATGAATCACTTTAATTAGTCTGTGCTCATATGGTTGATAAATGATGCTATAATTTGTTAACATGGGTGATGTGTAAAGCGATGAAATGAATGATAAGTGCTACAAATATTTTCCATTGACGACACCACAAGTTATCAGTAAATATAAAACAGACTGTAAAAAATGTCAACAGCTGTACCACAAGAGGGCAGCTTTTTCAGACATAACAACCACCATTAATGGCTAAATGTTCTAATTCAAGATTCATTCGATCTGCTAAATGACAATAATTAATCCACTTGCTAGGCACAATGATGTAGAGCAGCAAAACAGTGGCAAATGCTGAATCAGGTTTTAAAGCCGGCAGACATGGACACTCTCCAGGTTTATTGGAAGTGGAGGTTGCATCTATCCAAAGCTCCAGATCTCAGCAGATTTGCGAGTGCTGGGTCATTTAGCCCTGAGCGCATGGGGCAGGGGGAGATCAATCAGGGCCCTATCCAGCCCACTGTCGTCCTTGATTTGCAGTACCAGCGTCCAGCTGTTGGGTTTGGAAAAAAATAATGGCTGATTGGACTCTGTGGCATCTTGGCATTGGGGAACAATTCAATTTCCCCATGATGGATGGTCAAAGAGTGCCGGTTCTGAGACACTGCAGCACGCTGCTACAGACCCAACGCAGAGCTGAAAAACAGTAGTGAGAGAGGGAGCGTTTCCAGGCATTCGAGCTGACTGCCAGAAAGCCATTGCATGCAATGATGCACTTTTCCCAAAGTGAAAAAGCCCCAAAAGCCTGGAGAAAGAATGATCGGGATTGATCTCGTTTCATTTTCTGGTCTTCTAAACGAGCTTTACAAAAACAATTTATCAAAATTGACTGCGGAGTGATGAAGAAATAAACCATTTCACATAGAATAAAAATTTTTTTTTGAATGAAGCATAATGTTGATGAAGCTGACCTTGCAATGCCTTACAATTTGAATGTGGTAGAAAATATTAAATGCTACAGCTTCCATGTTTATTCAAGGGAGAAAAAAAAAAGGATTGGATGTATTCATACAAATTCAAGAAATTCACATTGCAAAGTTAATGAATTTAATCAAGGCCAGCCATGCATGATTTGGATGCCAAAAAGCCTGTCCAAAGTATAAAAAAAAAAAAAAATCAGATTCAGATTCAGAAGCTTCTAAGTTATTCTAAATGCAATGCTGCTTTTCATTTACACCCAAGAGAGTATATAAAAACCCTGAGCTGAGTTTAAAAAGGCAAAGTAATGCCCTTAAGATAAATAGAAGTTTAAAATCTGTGACTTTGCGGCCAGACACATAAATCCCCATGTAGCACAATCCCTGCAGAAATATCCTTCATTTACACCAGCAGGTATTACAGAGAAAAATATAGTGACCTATGCTCAGCATTTTCATAAAAGAACAAAGCGACACACAGTTACTAATGCATTCGCCTCTGTTGATGTCAAAATGTGTTTTTCCGTTTGATCAATAGCGATAGCAACTGGTTTATCTATTTAAAACTAGATCTTACCACACTGTCATGATTTATCGCTTAGATTTTATAGATAACGAGAAATTCAACAGCTGGCATACGCCGCAGACAGATGTCAGAGCACAGAGACGACTTGCTTTGTTCCCTTCTCTGCTCAAAGGTACATTAATAGAAAAAAAGTAGTATTCTGAATGGAATTTGAACCAGTTCTTGTTGCAAAGATACATTTAATCCATATTATATATATATGGGCCACTATGCGTAAGCCGTCTGCCATATTGGAATCACTCGAGAGCAAGTTGGCTGTGCATCTGCAACCGTAGTTATATGCATGTATGAATATCTAAATCTGCAATAGACTTCAGCATGTGATTTTGATAAACTAAAACAATACAACAAGATGAAAGTGTTAGCTAACATGACATTATAATGTTACCATATTTTAAAATCCTGCAATATTGAGTTAATACATATAAAAACAGAAAACCAACAAATTCTCACTGCATAATGTTGTAGAATCTTGGAAAACTCATTGGTTTTTGGAGTGACAACAGCATCTGAAACATATACCATTCCAAGATGGCGGACGCATCAACGTGTCTGGAGTGGTCGAATGTGGCATCTACATATCTAACCCACGTACTTCTGTAATCAATGCCAACCTTTATGTCTGTTTACACAACTGCAACAATTGCACAGCATGAAACAGCTGTAATAATCCTCAATTTACTGACTGTTATGCAATGGACAACAAACATTTTTTTCATTTCAGTCCTCACGTTCACAAACAGAGTTACTGCAAAGTTGTTTTCGGCATTCTTAAGACAGATGGATTTTTTTAAAATCAGAAGATAACAAGGAATAGAAATATCAGAGAGTTTATTGGACTGCACTAGGCGGCACGTTTGCGTTCGTCTCATTACAGGCTCATGAATCACAGTGAAGCTGATTAACTTGTTTGTGGAGGTAATATAAACATCACGTATCCTTAATAGTTTCATGCCTAAAGGAATCTCCACCAAACAAGGGCGTAGATCTGGTGTGATCACTATGTCATGAAACGTGCATGCGTTATTTTTAATTGCACTAAAATATCCACATTTTTGGTGTGGTCTGTTTAATAGTTCTGTGGGGAGGCAACCATCATAAAACCTACTCTGTTGCTACCATAGAAAGAATGTCCAATAGTAAACAATATATAAATCCCTCTATTTTGAGCATTTTTACGTCTTCATCATACCACAAGGGTCTAATTTTATCTTTTTACTTCAAAATAAACACTATAACTTTAACTCCACAAATCTAAAAACATCGATGTGTCCACAAATCCCTCATTAACAAATAGACTCAAAAAAAAACATTGATTTTCAACATAATACTATGTCATATATCACTATTTTCCAGAGACACAATATTAGATCAATTAACTATTTCAACTGACTACATTTCACAAATGTTGATATTCAGATGAAAGGACAAAATTTAAAATACAATGAACAATGAAATGACATTTTGTGCCATCTATATGGTTAGGAGAAAAAAATAAGGAGGGGATCATCTGACCACAACCCTATATGTTGATGTGTATGTTCTTTGTTAATATCTTCTTGTTCTGTCATTTATGGAAGGTTTTTTCTAAAAAAAAAATTATGCCGTTTCGTCTATGCCAAAAAAGTGTTGACTGCTTTGTACATACATTTGTCTACTGTTATTGCTGTTGATTTGTGTCCTCCTTCCTGGCATCTGACCCGTTTATGTTGTGTGCTTGTGTCCTCCCTGTCATGTGTTTAGCTCAATTTTATGTTTTATAAGTTACTGCTCTCAGTGGATGTTCTGCAGTGCATTTTACAGATATCCAGGTTTTTTAAAAAAATAGAATGTTTAGATTTTTTCAATGTTTTGTCTTTTTTTTTTTTAGATACATTTATCTGCTGAGACACAAAACCCAAACTATATATAGATGCTGGTTAGTCTTTGACCCTGCTGCTGTATATCCACTAAAGAGACTTAGGCAAATTGACAGGGACCGACTAACTGAAGGAGAGCATCTTGAAAGTGAAGGGTGACCGAGGTTGTTATTCTGACTGAATTTTTTATTTTTTTTATTTATTTTTTTTTTTTTTTGAGAACTATCAATTTAACATAATAACTACAGATCACATTCAAACGCCGTATTTCGGTGTATCCTAAGCAAAAACAGTATTTATGCTTGCGTCCTCCACGGAAATCGCTTTTTCTCAATGGTAACGCGTGGCACTTCCAGTAAAGAAGTTTCATTGGTGAGTGGGCGGGGCTTAATTTGCGTCAGCGGTGACGTTATTTTTGTATCTCCCGTGATTGGCTTGTTTTTTCAACAAGGTCTGCGTAAAACCCCGCATCTACAATCATATGGATGGACTTTAAATAGCAATACCGATCTATAGGTTTATCCTAATGATTTATGTTGCTAAAATGTGTAACAGCGCGTATGTATAATCGCTCGGCCCTGCCTTAAAGCATCTTCATCTACTGAAGGGAAAAAAAGATGCCGCTGTACGTTAAAACTTTTCAGTGTTAACGAGAGAAAGGGAGAGAATTGACGCGATGGGTGAGGACGATAAAACAAAGTGAAGAACTGTTCATACGGTCCTACATCATCAAGGAGGATCAGCATGATTACATAGATACCGTCTTTTATTTGTTCAAGGAAAAGAAACAAAAGTTTTGGGCGAAGTATGGCGCGAGAGACTGGAGAGTCTGGAGACACGAAAAGTACCAAAGTGAAAAAGCATAAAAGAAGGAAAAGCAAAAAGGAGAACAAAACAAGGATTGTACACGCCAACATTTTGTATGACCATACCAAAGGAGGGGATAACCCTAATAGACACTATGCAAACAATAAGATCAAAACCACAAAATACACTCTGCTTTCTTTCCTACCGAAGAACCTCTTCGAGCAATTCCACCGGTTTGCCAACGTGTATTTTGTTTTCATAGCCTTACTGAATTTTGTGCCTGTGGTCAATGCTTTTCAACCAGAGTTGGCTCTTGCCCCTGTGGTTTTTATTTTGTCCGTTACCGCTATCAAGGATTTATGGGAGGATTACAGACGACACCGCTCAGATAAAGAAATAAATCATATGGATTGTCTCGTTTACAGCAGGTAAGCACGTGCTCAAACTGACCCAGTACAAACTGCCATAAAGCTGTGTGTATTTGTTTTAGTTTTCCCAGTCGACAATGATTTTGCCTTGCTTCTAAGGACCTGTGGGCCTGCCTACCTGTTGACCGAGGAGTCTCAGGATGTGGATCATATCTGTATTTTGGACGCGTACCTGTTGGGCTTTCTCACACTTGAAAGTTTTAACCCTGGGTCAATGTAATCCTATGTTATCTTTTCCCATGTTTCACAATGTCCATACTTTTTCCTGGGTTGTTAGCCTACTGAGGTGCTGAGATTTCACACGCGACATTCGGAAACGGTGTGTTAGCGTTTTTACTTGAATATCGGTTAGTATCTTCTTCTAGTATTGCAACTTCTGTTTCCTGCTGACTTCAATGGGGCATTGAATCAGTTTATGATTGGTTGTCAGTTGCTAAACAACCCCCATTTACATTCAGCATTTCATTATATTTGGTACATTTGGTTCAACTCTGGAACAGGGTTAAAAAAAGCAATGTTCATCCCCTTGACAAGTGCAAGTGTAAAACTGAAACTTTTCACATAGGGTACTGAAACATGACTTTAACCCAGGGTTAAATGCAGTGCGAAAAGACCTCGAGTCACAAATGCTGTCTAGGTTGGCAACTAGGTTTTTGAGACTCATGTTGGGAAGCTTGGGTGGCGGTGTTAGTGTGCTGCCTTTATTTTATATTTCTGGTGCATTTTTTTTTTTTTAAATGTGTCCTGTGTATGAAGCATCTCTTATTGTGAGAAAATGAGTGCTGTCAGATTGATGGATAGTACAAATGTGCATTTCAGGCCTCAGTGTCACTCATTTATATTGACACTAAATTCCAATGATTTTACTATTTGAACTATTCAGCTCTGTTTGTCTCTAAAAAAATTGTCATGTACATCTAGTACAGGGTTGTTGTTATTATTAGCAATAAGGGTATTATGAAATTGTAGCTGATCACCTTAGACAATGTCTTTATACTCTGAATGTTGTTGAGTGTGAGTGCAGGGTTATTGTAATGATAGACTAGAACTTAAAGGTTTTTTTTTGTAATAAAATGTATATTAAAAAACGTATTCAGCTAGTTGCCAATGCAGCTTTTTCATTTAGTTTAAACTTGATGTACAAAAATAACAAACTGAAATAAAAAATGTGTGTGTGTGTGTGTGTATATATATATAATATATATAATTAATAAATAAATAAATAAATATAAAGTGACAAGCACACAACAAAATTTAAATCCCTCTTCAAACTTTAAAAACTGGAGTGAATGGAGTTCAGCTCTTTTATCATTGTTGATGTAATGTGGCAAACGCATTACCCCTAGTTGTGAAAGTGTGTCAGATAACCAAGTTAGTCACTTTTTTTTTTTTTTTTTTCTTGAGTACTGTTTCGTCCTTGGTTTAAAACACAGTGTGCTTAACTTGCTGGAACAAACTATTCACCTCCATCCACTTGAGCTACAGGTCCTTTAGCAGATAAGTCAAGAAATTTCACTTTGTACAGAAATGAAGGACGCTGTATTGCTGGTGATGAAAATTCTGCCTTGTTTGGAGATCTTCCTGTACTTCTGAGGGCTTCCACTTGTTTATTTTTTGGAGTCAGAGAGTCAGCCTGGAGACTGTATTTCTTGATGAAAAGCGGCTCTGTCAGCCATGTTAAGGCCATGTATATCAACTCTGTCAAAAGCCACAGTGTTTCTCAGACTACACAATCTGAGCTTGTAGTACCAATGTTGCTCTCAAGGCTGGGCTTGATTGAATTTTCTCAAGCAAATGACTCTATTTTGAAAACCTTTCCCATTGCTAACAAAGCAACACTGAATTACAACAGATCAAATCTGCTGTATGATGTCATCCCAGTATGATGAACCTGATTTGACCTTTAATATGATTGCAAAGTTTGTCACAGAATCTCACACTTGAATTGCTAGCCACTGTTAGGACTGTAAAGGACGCATTTCCATTTAGTGCTAATGAGTAAAATGTTCTGAAGAATCCAAGTGTGATTTGTTCGATGGGACCGCACATTTTTCTTAGCTTTTCTCAGCTTTTCTCTCTAGCAATTCCATTGGGTTTGACAGGATGTTTTTGTATCTGACCAATGTTTTCCACGTGTGCATGGCACGCTGGCACTACACCATAACTACAGACATCTGTTGAAAGTGTCATGTTGCCTGATGTTACTGAACTAACAAAGTGATTTAATAGCTTTTTTATAGGAGAGGCTTTATATACTTTGTGCATAAAAACATTTTGTTGTTGAACGCTGCAGCACTGTGCAATTAGTCAACATTTTTTCATTTTGTATTGTGTTATTGCACAATGATGTAAAAGTGGATACAGGAATGTGGATATTGTAGAATTTCTTCTGTCTTTCATCATCCATTGCATCTTTGCCTCATCCATGGATTAAATGTTTGACGGCACACAAACTTCAAAACAATTGAGAAATTATAGAATCATTTATTCCAAGTCATGTGCATATTATTATGTTTTATATAAAAGATTTCTTCCAAATTTCATGTAAAAACAACATAATTCAGAGCATTTATTGCAGAAAATGACAACTGGTCAAAATAAAAAAGCCCTGCCATGTTTTCAGACTCGAATAATGCAAAGAATTTTTTTAACAACACAATACTAATGTTTTAACTTCAGAAGAGTTCAGTAGTCAATATTTGGTGGAATATTGACTATTTTGGTGGAATATTGGAATACTGATTTCAAAGCTTTCATGAGTCTTGGCATACCAGTCCATCACATTGCTCTTGGCACAAAAAAACCAAGAAGCTCTGCTTTATTTGATGGCTCTTGGCCTTGTGTCCTTCTTCTTGATCACATTCCAGAGGTTTTCAATGACCGGTCTGGAGTTTGGGCTGGCCATGACAGGGTATTGGTCTGGTGGTCCTCCATCCACATCTTTATTGGCCTGGCTGTGTTGTAGGGCTGGGTAAAAAATATTGATTTCTCATTTTTACGAACCGATATTGATTCTTAAATCCCAAGAATCGATTAGTCTAGTCTGTTTTCAGTTGATGAATGAACAGAACATGTAGTGCACCTTTCATCTAATACATCGCAATAATCTTTGTGCTTTGTTACTTTTGATATGAAGCAAAGTCTCAGATTTCAAATTATGTCCATCTTATGAGATTCAAAAAATAAATAACGTTTTGGCGCTGTTTAATGTGACGTGACAGATCGCTTTTGCGCCTCAGTTAAAGAGAAGTGGCAGCACGGAGCACATGTGAACATCCTCTCCTCCGCTTTAATACCAGTTACAGCGCGAAATAAACACGACTAAACATCTGAAGGTATGTTAAAATATACAGTACAACTTACCGAAATCCGTATCATGTCTCGTGTAATAGCTCAGTCAGTGTTTCAACCTTGGAAATACGTCAAAAAAAACAGGTTGTAAACAAAGTCTCGTTACATCACATTTACCACAGAAAAAAAAATTCAGTGACCATAAACTCGTTAGTCAGCTAGAAAAGTGTACTCTAGAAAGCAACATTCTGATAAATATAGCTATGCACCTTTACATATTCATTATAATTTTTAATGTTCTTCAATATTTAATGCATGATTGAATAGACAGTTATGACAGCTATGATTTAAATGTTTATATTAAAAAAAAAAAAAAACTAATTGGAGTAGAATTATGATTACCTAATTCTAAACTTTATTTATAATAAAAAACATAATTGTGTAATTTAAGTGTTTGTATATAGATAAGTTAATTTAACCTTCAATATTATTATAGTAGTACCAACTGACTCCAATGTGCAGCATTAGTTGAGAGATTTTTTTTTTTTTTTCCTCTAGAAAATTTGGCATGTACTGTAACTGAAATACTACATCCAAAATAATCGAATCGAAATCGTAATCGAATCGAATCGCAAGCATGTAAATAGAAATCAAATCGAATCATGAAAATTGTCTCAATACCCAGCACTGTGTTGCATTGGGCAATGTCCTGCGGGGGGAAAAACAATCCTTCGAGTTGGGGAACATTGTCAAAGTTTTCTTCCAGGATAACCTTGTCCGTGGCTTGAGTCATATGTATAGTCAGCTTTAGTCAAGTATTGGCAGATGCTCAATAATTAGTGTCTCTGATTGGATCAGAGATTGGATCATTTTACTGGGACATCCCTATTATAAAATGTTTCTTGAAAGTGTTTGTTGATTAGGAAGGCTGAGTGTGACTGAATTTGTTCCCTGGTAGCTCTTTTATATATATATATATATATATATATATATATATATATATATATATATGTCTGTGTCTCTCATTCAACCTTAAAAATGTCAAGGCCCTCAGAGATGAGTATAAACCTTGAGCTTAAACATATATATATATATATATATATATATATATATATGTTTAAGCTCAAGGTTTATACTCATCTCTGAGGGCCTTGACATTTTTAAGGTTGAATGAGAGACACAGAAGGCTGTTTAATTTATTGGAGTGAATGAATCCCTGTACACTCTTACAAATAAAGGTTCTTTATTTGGCATTGATGGTTCCATGAAGAACCTTTAACATCCATGGAACCTTTCCACTGTACAAAAGGTTCTTAAAAATTTAGAATTTTTAATTGTTTTTAACACTAAGGCTACCTTCACACTGTCAGTTTTTGTGATTGACAACCTCATTTACTTACATGTCCTGTTTAAACAGCAACTAAGTGTAGGGTCTCGAATGCTCTCTGTATGAATCTGCAACTGGAGTCAAGCCCGTGTTTTCTTACCAGTAACCATACCAACTGTGACCAAAGTAATATCCATGATGGTGATTTTAAGGACTTAAATATTAAGGACTTAAATACAGGACTGACAACCGTATTCTGTTGCTGTGTGAACGGGGCCTAAGAAAAAATAGTTCTAAAAATGGAACCGAAAATAGTTCTTCTATGGCATCTCTTCAAAACCCCCCTTTTGGAACACTTATTTTTGCAAGATTGTAGGTTAGCGTAAAGCCATCTGTATATGGTAGGATGTGTATTGAATGCTAGTCCAATCAATATTCTTAACATTGTGTGTGTGTGGGGGAAGACCACCTTTGGCCTTAGACATATTTATGAAGTGCAGAGGATGCAGGCACTGTCTGTGGCTTCTTGTTATGAGTTGCTGTTCTGTTTTGACATGTTTATGTTCATATTTTCACCATCTTAAACATAAATTGAAGGTTTGTCTGCCAAGCCATAACATTTCTTTTTTTGCTGATCGGTTGTGCGCATGAAGGTAAATGCATTTTTTTTTTTTTTTTTTTTTTTACGGAGGGTCATCCTGTTCAAACGGAGAACTATTTTGGGGGGACACCTACACAAATCGAGTTCCTGTTTAGCTTCAGGGTAAACACAACTTGGATACATATCAATGATTTGTTAAAGTTGCAGGGTCTCTCTGATGTCAGCACTCAAGGCAGATGCTCTTGTTGGATGACAGGAGAAAAGGGCTATGTAATATAAAAATGATTTTTTTTTTTTTTTTTTATGTAGTAGCAAAGTCTGTTTGTGAGCATTGCAATGGGAACATCTCGAGTCACTGTGGTTTTCTTTTCTTTTTATTCAGGAAAATTACTAAAAACCTTTATAACCTACCTCTCCGACAGTTTGACATGGCCTGTTGTTGTGTTTTTGAGAGCGGTATCAGGTGTAACTCGTAAAATAATGCGAGTAATTTTTCAAGAGAGACAGAGCGATCAGGAAAACAATAGAAATGTCTAGAAAGTGTGTGCGTCCCCTCCTTTCCTGTGTTTGGTGAGCAGCGGGATCAAAAGACTTTCTTTCTATTGTGTTCATTGCTGCTCTTTTCAAATGCTTACAACAAAAATATCACACCGTTTTTATGACAATCTGTTTACAATGTGACATGATGTCCTGGGGGATTTTGATATCAAAACTTGTTTTCTTCAATTGGAGTTGAGAGAGGACATAAGGCAGGAATTCAAGGAATTTTGAGCTTTTGCAGGGTGAGATAGTTAACGCTTTTTCAAATGGTTCAGGTTCACCTTGGATACAGTTCTGGTACAGTTCCAAAATGGATATGTATCATGGTAGTCCTCAACAGAGGCCTTGACTGTAGTCTGAAGGTTTTTATTTCACGGTTTTTAGTCATGATAATCCATTAAAGTTATATAAAGCAGTCTTTATTAAGTGATTATTTGTTTGATTATTAATTTATTATTTGTCTTCATTTTAAATAATAAAAAAAAAAAATTTTTGGTACATATTTTTGTCATTTTTGACCAAATACATGTTCAAATAAATGTTGTTCTTTTAACTTTGTTCATCAAAATTGTATCAGTTTCTACAAAAATATTAAGCAGCATAACTGTTTTCAACATTGATAATAATAATAAATGTTTCTTGAGCAGCAAATTAGCATATTCTAATGATTTCTGAAAGATCTTGTGACAGAGACTGGAGTAATGATGCTGAAAATTTGGCTTTGCCATCACAGAAATAAATTAGGCCTACATTTTAAGATATATTCAAATTTGAAAATTTATTTTAAATTGTAATAATATTACTGTTTTTAACTGTATTTGTTGATCAAATAAATTCAGCTTTGGTGAGCATAACAGTTTAGGATATTATCTACATAGATTCATGACATTCTAAAACATCCAGGTTATAAAATGTTCAAACAAACTCTTTATTTAAAAATCACTCGACTAAAAAGAATCAAGATGCTTCAGTGTTCATCCAAACACCATTTCCATTTTCAGTTGTAAAAAAAGTATATTTGCCAGAGTTAATTACAGATTGTGTTTGGATGAACACAGAAACATCTTGTTTCTTTTTATGTAGACTAGTCCAGTGATTTTTAAATATGTTTAGGATATTGAATTGCATTTGTATGAAAATTAATTACATTAATTCTAAACTGTGTTGTAGCTGTTAATTTAACTTAGTATATTTTATTAATTCAGAAGCTCAAGTTGACCCTGGCAAGATAGATTGCTAAAAAAGGAGTATTTCTGTCTGAGCAATATTTTGGAAAAAATATTAGACCATTCACAGCATTTGATGGCAATCATAAACGTTAACTGGGTGTGTATGGCTCTGTTTGGCAAACAGGTATGCTATGTATGGTGGGCATCCATACGGGTTTTGCACAAAAGATTAACATGACGGCACATGCTAGTCGATGTCTTGAATCAACTCCACAGCAACTGCATAAATTTATCCACTAACTCTTCTGGAAAGCAGCTCATTTGCATTTAAAGGGACACACAAAAACAGCATATTTTTGCTCGCATCCAAATGGGGGCAAATTTGACAAACTATAATAAATGATCTGTGGGGTATTTTGAGCTGAAACTTCACAAACATTCTGGGGACATCAGAGACTTAGATTACATCTTGTTAAAAAGGTGCATAATAGGTCCCCTTTTAGTTTTGCGTGTTATCATTGACCTAAATAATTTTTTGTTAAAAGAAGAAAACTGAATATAAACTGTGTAAAATGAACACATGGTGTCAAATAATCAGCGTTTATTGCAGCAACATTTTGGCAACCACAATGTCCTTTTTTTTTTCTTTCTTTCTTTCTTTCTTTCTTTCTTTCTTTCTTTCTTTCTTTCTTTCTTTCTTTCTTTCTTTCTTTCTTTCTTTCTTTCTTTCTTTCTTTCTTTCTTTCTTTCTTTCTTTCTTTCTTTCTTTCTTTCTTTCTTTCTTTCTTTCTTTCTTTCTTTCTTTCTTTCTTTCTTTCTTTCTTTCTTTCTTTCTTTCTTTCTTTCTTTCTTTCTTTCTTTCTTTCTTTCTTTCTTTCTTTCTTTCTTTCTTTCTTTCTTTCTTTCTTTCTTTCTTTCTTTCTTTCTTTCTTTCTTTCTTTCTTTCTTTCTTTCTTTCTTTCTTTCTTTCTTTCTTTCTTTCTTTCTTTCTTTCTTTCTTTCTTTCTTTCTTTCTTTCTTTCTTTCTTTCTTTCTTTCTTTCTTTCTTTCTTTCTTTCTTTTTGCTCCCATGACACTTCTGTCTCACTCAGTTTTTCCATGCACACTAGTTTCTGTCAGTGGTTAGAAGGCTTTCTTTGGGTGGTCTGTTCAGTTATTTTCTTTCTTTGATGCTGTATCTTGAGCTTTGGCAGTGATGCCTTATTGGCTTGTATGTGGGTCAATTTGGATTTGTAGGACTTGAGTAGAGGAAGATCCAATCTGTTTTTCAGAGACCAACCTTTGTTTCTGTTGACTAGATACACCCATAAGCCTTTATTCTGCTGAGCTGCTTGTTTTCTCTCGGAAGTCTTGTTGGTGGACCGTTTCCACATTGTGTCGCTGGAGGAAATGACCTTAAGAAAGTTCAGTTCCAGTGGCCTTTTCTCTGTAGGACTGTGCTTGAATATCCACACGTCCCCTTTCCCAACTGCATTTCTTTATTCCTAAATTAATTGGTTTATGATATTTTATATATATTATTCCATCATGTGCTGCTTTTCAAATAATGCAATGTTTATTGCTCATAACAGCTGTTGGAACTATTGGATATTTGCAAAAATTAACACAGAGAATGGCTGTAGGGTGGGGAAAAAAAAAAAAAAAAAAAAAAAAAAATTGAAGGGTTCTAGAGTATGACCTCGACCTCCAGAGGTGAAATAAAAATAATCACTGATTCCTCATGGGGGTTTGTTGTGACACATGACTGCTCTTTATCAAGCCTGACTCTTAAATTTAGATCACTTGGTGATTATCTTTGAGTGAGAGTATGCCAAGAAAATTGCATAAGGAAACGCCCTGTCTGCATAAACATTATGTCTCCATCTGGTGAATGCTTACATTGTAACAGGGCTAAATCTCAATCAAAGTTTATGGACTATACTATTAGTATTGCTGTATTACATGATAATGGTATTAAATGGAATTATAGACATTTATTGAAAGTGTTTATTGAGCTTAGCATTATTGATTGAGTTGCTTATCAATGTATTGATTTGACTTACACTGACAATAGACCGAGACAAAGGGGAAAAAGGTCTGTTAATATAAACCAGTTTACCGTGTGACTGTTGATGATTTGCTGTTCATAATGGTTACATGACTATATTTACATTTATAGTGTTTATATTTTAATATGTTGATGATGATTGGAAATGTGCATTTTCCCCCTTACCTGTTTGTGAGCCATTGGGGACATAGACAAGATATATATATATAATATATATATATATATATATATATATATATATATATATATATATATATATATATATATATATATAATTAGAGAGAGAGAAGATAGATAGACGGAGAGAAGATAGATAGACGGAGAGAAGATAGATAGACGGATAGAAAGATTTTTATATATATATATATATATATATATATATATATATATATATAATATAATTTTTTTTTTTTTTTTGGCAGCTGTTACAGAAACATTTTTACAAAAAAATAAAATTAGCAAAGTATAACAGCTGATTGGACAGTCATGTATATTTTTCTGGGTTGAACCGACATAGGCTGACAACATCTCATCTGACCGCAGTTCACTGTTGTTCAACTGAAGCTCCCTCGTCGTCACCTGTTCCTTTTCTGCGCTCGTTTGACTTGCGCCTGGCGCTGAGGCGAAGTCGGACCGTGCGTCTGAAAGTGTCCCGTTTGTTGTGGTCATAAAGAGATGTTCATTTATTTAAAGCATGTTCTTTATTGTAGCTTTGTAATAGGGTATTATTTTGCAAAAGCAGGCTAAATTTCATTTTTCATGACTTTTTTTAATCCTCTCTCTGAGAGACCATTCAGTTATGTCCAAAATGTGAACTTGGACCCATGTCTTTGATTCAAACTCAAAAGCACAGATGTTGATGTGATACAGACTCACCCTCCTTCTGAAAGTGCAACATTGTAAAGCTCATCTTTAGGGTTAAATGTGCTGTAACTGCCAGGACATGAATCAAAGCGTTTCACAGAATCAGAGTCGCTATTGAAGGCCATGTTCTCCAGAACGCTAAACTTGAAATGCTAATTTAAAGTCGGCATGAAATAAATTGTTATAGAAAATGCTTGCTAGAGTTCCTATTGTGAACAGTTCATTTATGTGTGTTTTTGTTTTTTGTAAGCTTGTAATGTTTAATAAAAATGTTGGGACAACCTTTTACAGCAATGGCAAACCACAGCAATCCTACTATCCAATCAATTCCCAATGGACAAAATCATGTTCTGCCCTTCATTTTTTTCTAGTTTGAGAAGCAGTTTCACAGGTGGAGATGCATTTACATTGATAATATGACAAGAAGTCAGCAAAATGTTTAATTAAGTAATATTAAAGAATTTAAAATTGGAGTTTGGTCACTTTTAGTCCATACCGGTATAGTTTTTTTTCTAAGGAAGACTTTTAAATTAAGTATTATTTCCTCTGACTATACTCAGTTTTCTCTTTCTTACTCTCTCTCTCACTCGTTCATCCATGTATCACTCTCCCAGCTATGGAAGTTCACAAGCCTCTTGCCTAAATTTGTATGCTTTTACAGTGACCAGAATTATTTATAAAAGAAGCCAGGTTTTGAATTGCTTTATCAGTGTAACATCCTCATGACCACCCCAGTCTGCCTCTGCTTCCTCTCAATTACATGTTTATCTACTTACAGCTGGACACTGTCTGACACTACAGGCCTTCAAAGTCATGTGCCTGTAATCAGTAATACACTTGGTTACAATTTACACTCCTGGGCAAAAAGATGGGCCAAGCCAAAAAAGGCAAAATATTTAGATGTCTTTTAACGGTCTTAACCATTTTAATCACAAATCACTGGTCACGAAATTAGCAAGAATTGTACAAATACTGTAGATAAAGTAACGGCACGGAATAGCCTTCCCCAACTTGCAGACAGCTTTTTACTGGAAGAAGAGTCTGTGTTATTTCTACCAGTGTTATGTTAATGGCTTCAAACAGTTCATGAGTAGTCGAAAAAAGTCTCTGTTCGTTTGTTTAATGTGAGACCAAATATTCGCTATAGGGTTCAAATCTGGACTCTGACCAGGCCAAAACATGAATCTGATGGACTAGTTCTCAAGCCACTTCATGGTTGTCTTTGCAGTTTGAGCAGGAGCCTTGTCTTGTTGAAAAATAACATCCGATCATCCCTCTTTAGATAACAACTTTTCATTTTTGGGAAGCAAGCCATTCTGCAATATTCTCCTGTACTCCAAAGCATTAAATGACTTCACAGTGAAGTAGCTCAACAATACCAGCATCTAAAAAGGCTGCCCACACAATGACACCTCTTCCTCCATGCTTCACTGTGAGATGCATTTATTATTTATTTCTCACCAGATTTTTAAAGACACCGCTCTAGAGCATCACCACGCAACTCGTGTTTCATTGTGATTCATCACTCCACACATAACTTCTCATATTCTGCCAAAAGCTTCATTTGTCTTTGCTAATTTTGCTAATTTCCTGACCAATACAACAATTAAATCCTCAGTGTTTAGCCAATTTGCTCTTGGCCCGTTTTTTTGTTTGCCCAGGAGTGTGTGCCTCCAAACTGCATTGCAAAAATAACAGGTGAAAATGTAAGGGGTTTTTAATGTGGTAATTTATGTGACAAATGGTAATATCTATCAAAGACTGGAAGATGCCTTCTGGTGGCCATCTTTTTACCTTTCCTCCTTTGCCAACAGGTGACTCCCCTTCCGTCCCTCTTAAGCCATGGAGAATTAGTTCTTCCTCTACTTTGCACACAACTATTGAAGCTGATTTTGTGTAAGAGGTCACACTAGTTTTCTGTGTGGCAGTAAAAGGGCACTCTTATGCGTGGAAGGGCGGGAAAAGAAACAGAAGGAAGGTTTGTTTAGCAGCAGCTCTCAGAGAGCCAGAGTCCCTGCAGCCATGTTTGCCAAAGCCCTGTAATATTATTTTTGTCCTCATGAAATAGGCGTCATGTTGTCCATCATGTTAGGCCTGCACCATGAACACTACTCTCCCAGTTTTGAACACGGCACAAATGTGGTTTGTTTATTGTTCAGTCCCGTGTGGAGTTTGCTTGTTCTTGTTGGTTTTCATTTTCAGTGCTTACGGATGTGTTCACTGTTAATGCAGGAAACAGCAGAAGCATCAGAGGCACATGTCAAAATAAGTTTTTGGTAAATAAAGCAAATTGTGAAAATTTGTCTTCAGAGTTTCTAGACTGTTATTTTTAAGAGCACAGTTCTTTCAAACTGTACAGTATACTTGTTAGGTAAGATTTACATCGTACTAATAATAATATTTTACATGCAACATTAGAGTCTCTGACCCCAAACATTGAAATGGTAATGTTAATCTCAACTTTAAATTTGAATATTCAATATTGAAAGGCATGTATTTCTATGGGAAGCAGTGGTAGCATCTTAGCTTGGCTACATCAATATGGATAAATTACATTTACCGTTATGTTTTCTTGTACCCTTTGTAGAAGTGAGAAACTGTATGTGGAGAAATACTGGAAGGAGGTACGGGTCGGAGACTTCATTCGTCTGCGCTGCAATGAGATTCTGCCGGCGGACGTTCTGCTACTCAGCAGCAGTGACCCGGACCGCCTGTGTCACATCGAGACGGCCACACTGGACGGTGAAACCAACCTGAAACAGAGGCAGGTGGTGCGCAGCTTTATCGACCTGGTGAGTGTTCAGGACTGTGGAGTGTTTGCTGTGAAAGTTGAAATAAAGAACTGAACAGAAGCATCCTGGTGTCAAGAACAGTTAATGTGGTGATGTGTGTATTCAGCTGGTCTGTGTTTGCCCAGATAAATAGTCAATTCACACCAAAGTCAAATATTCATTTCCCTTGGCGCTGGTCACTCTGTATGTGTTACGTCTTAAGATGTCAATAAGAGAGATCTGAAAACAATTTGGCAACAGAAACCATATATCAAAATATAGCTCACCCCCAAAAAATGGCCTTAACTTGGCAAAAATGCTCATGCATAAAACAAAAGGGACAAAAATTACTTTAAAAGTAGTCAATAAAGCTTGTGCCCTATATATTCCAAGTCTTCTAAAATCTTAAGATTTATCTGAGAAACAGACGAGGGTGAATTAAGGATGACTCGATCCCACTTTTTTTTTTTTTTTTTTTTAAATGTCCAATCACTCACACACACATATTATATTATATTATTATATTATATTATATTATATTATTATATTATATTATATTATATTATATTATATTATATTATATTATATTATATTATATTATATATAAAAAGAAAAAAAAAGTCAATGGCTCTTTCCATCCAAATTTGCAGATTTAAGTTGTTCTGAAATTGACATATTGCATAAAACATTTGTGAATAAAGAAGTGTTTCCATCCCATGTGTTCAAGAGAACAAAATCATCACTTCCTGGAAAATTGGCGCAAAATATCTGTAATAAAAATGGAAGTTGCTGCAATTGGGGAAACCACTGTGGCTCTTTTTTTTTCCTACATCAATGACTTCAAGTGCCTCAGAGCAAGCAGATGAAAATGCAATAAACGCTGTCATGTTATCTTGCATTCATATGCCTGGTGTTTGGGAATTCAGTCATGTGAGACAGTTCTGGGAGGTCATTATACCAAATCATTCTGATGACAGACTTTACCTCAGACATTTCAGAATGATCAAACGAACATATGAGATGCAATGAAATTGGTCCGCTGTTTAGTTCAGTTATCCAATCACATACACCACTGAGGCAAAGTCACATGCGCATTGAGGAATTTATTTGGTAAATGTGTGTTCATCTTAGTTTATGTGCGTCGTCTTATCATATAAAAATGTATCTGCCTCAATTAAGTACATACGGGACCATTTTTACAATTTATGCATTAGATTTGTTTTTCAATACGATATCCCAAAATGCACATATAAATAGGTGGATGGAAACATAGCTAATGTAAGTGTAGACCTTTTACTGCTACATGTGGTAAAATTTTCATTTTAAAAGCTGCAATTGCAAATTACTGTTTGTGTTAGAATAGTGTCAGCCTTCTTAAAATCTTATAAATAATAGAATTTGTGATGGTACTACATAAATATATGCAGATTTTTAATAGGACAACAGACATGACAGATATTACAGAACAAATGAATAGGAAATATGAATGATCTTTTATTGCACAAATCTATCATAGTGTGAAAGGCTCCAATACTGAGTGGCACGAAAGTGATTATGCATATCCTGAATGTGTGGTGATGTGCGTAAAGCATACTTGGATTTATTGGCAAGCCTCTATCCGCAATGAAAAGTTCATAACAGTTAGAGAACAAATATAATATTTTTTATAAATATAAAATTGTGTGTGTGTGCAACGCTTAGAGTATTACATCTGTCCAACAGTTTACTGAGCCTTCAGAGTTCCAAAATGCAGTTACTGTGAATGAATTGTAGTATTCAGTCCCTTCATCCAATAGCGAGTACCGCACTATTCAAAATCACCAATAACCTCCAGCAAAATACAGTTATTTTAAACAAAAGCCTAGAACATTATGTTCATATGCACAATAATGGGAACATTGGAACATCTTGGAGGGATTTTTACCATGCTGACTCTTGTAACTGAATGTAGCATGCTGTTTGAAGATGCTAAAAGGAGAATTACATTTGGCGGCAGCTGCGGAGAAAAGCATTTCCTTGAACTTAAAATTAATTTACTGTCTGTTCCTCAAATAAAGTAATTTAATGGCTTTAGAAGACTTGGAATATAATGCACTAAACCTTCTATGGCACTTTCTTTTTTTTAAGCTTAACAACCATGGGTAACACACAGTATCTGATTTTTATCAGTCTGACAGATACCTGATCCCCAAAAAATAAAGATATACCGATACTGAGCATTGGCTACACCTGAGTACTGAGTTTACTGACTATCAGATCAGCGCATCCATAGGGTTGAACAGATGATGACAACTATCCACTGATCATTTATAAAACAATTTAACTCTTATTATTCTGGTTATTTAGTGTTCAGATCTCAAATTGCTAATTTTTTTGCTTTTCTCCCATTTGCAGGACTGTGAGTTTGACCCATTAAAGTACAACAGCATTATTGAATGTGAGAAGCCCAACAATGACCTCAATAGATTTCGTGGATACATGTAAGTAAAATGCATTATTGCATTTTTAAGGGCATTTACATTGTTTCTTAAATTTATTGCCCAACCTAATCATTTGAAGAAAATTGCATTAATGATTTACCCCAGCAGTATTAATGTCATGGAAATGTCATGTCAGTGTGCATGGTCTTTGTTACATATGTGTATTGTGGATTATTTTAGCCTTAACAATATATGTATAATACCCCATCTGGAAATTTGACCTTCATTATATTCAATGATTTTCTTTTCCATAAGCCAGTGGTCTCATACTCAGCTCCTGGAGGGCCAATGTCCTGCAGAGTGTAGTCACCCAGCTCCAAAACACCTGCCTGGAAGTTTCTAGTAATCCTGAAGACCTTGATTAGCTGGTTCAGGTGTGTTTAATTAGGATTGGCACTAAACTCTGCAGGACAGTGTCCCTCCAGGAACTGAGTTTGAGACTGCCATAAGCCATTTAGACAAAGCAGATCTTTCCTTTGTTTTGTTTTGCCAGCAGTGATTAAAATTCCATTAGCTCCTGAGATTCAAATAACCGGATGAATGGTTATTTTGTGACCCACATAGATCCAGTTTAATATATTTGTAATGGAGACACGGTGTGTATTTCTCTTACTTCAGCATTATTCTTATGACTTTTCAACCCTGTTATTCTACCCAATTATTCTACCTCTCACCCGCAGCATTCTCTGTTGGAGAACCGTAGGAATGGGTCACAAAGTCTTTTATTCGTTAGCTTTAGGGTTGGTAGATGAAAGGAGGCGATAAATAATGCTGCCATGCTGCTGTTGAAGTATGTGAAATGGTCTGTTTAGATGAATGCAAAAATTATATTCTAAGGGTCATTCTACAAAGCGGGTGCTATTGTGACCCTTATTTATATTATCATTTGTATTTATTGACAGTAACAACAGTGGATGCCAAATTGTTACAAAATGTTATAGATGCTTGTTATTATTGAGGCTTATAGTTGTTTTCCCTGGGTTATGCGTTTGCATTGTTAGTGTCATATTTTTTCCCTTTTTGTATGTAGCAGTGATTCTCAACCTTTTTTCCCAGTGGGCCGCACTTTGGTCCAAGTGCAAGTCTCACAGGCAGCATATCATTTACATATGACGTCACCAATGAAAACCAATCAGATTTAATGTTATGGTATTAGCAGATAATATTATTATTATTTTACCTAGATGTTGCACACACAGAAGAGGCGGTGTTTTCTGGTGGCACATGCAGTATTTCATTTCTGTCACACTCTGCAAAATCAACAAATACTATAAGTAATTTGTTTTTGTTTCACAGTGTGTTGAAATGGCTGGAAGCGTGACTTCTTCATATCAAAGTGAAACTCTCTTGTTCAATAAACTCGCATTACACAATCCCCTGATATACAGTATGTCACAGAAAATGATAACAATGTATTCCACTTAATAAAAACGAACTTACTGACATTAGCATTACAGTAATCCTATAATAATGCTCAATGAACATACACAAAATGTAAGCACTTTAAGTAACTATTTAACTCTAGATGTAAATTCTCTTCAACAGCATTGTAACCATCACCAAACAATGACAGAATGCTATATAGGCCACAAACGCCTTAATAAGCAAGTGTTACTCAACAAGTGTTATTTTTAGTGATTTTAAAATACAAATACATCAAACAAACACATAAAATTCAGATGTCTTTTGACATTGTAGGTTTTACATATGCCAACTACTTTACTACAGAGCAAACAAAGGCTGCCCATCTCGCTCATTGACCGCAAACTGATTCTTCCTGATGCTACGACTCTTCTTGTTTGCAATGTGTTCCTTCATTAGTATGTTCCTCATTTCGTTTTTCTCTTCTAATAACACATTTGTCCATTTTGATCCCTAAATTTACAAAACTAATGGCTACTATTGGAATTATGCCAAAGCGCATGCTTGTAAGTGTTCGTAGATCTGCGCATATCTGAAAATAATATATGATCACCAAAATTATTTTATATGACAAAAAAACATTATAGTTCAAACTTATATTTATTTAATCCATTTTAATTTAATTTAAAAGCAAAAATACATTGTAAAACTGGAATTTATTTTTCAAATGTGGTCAGCATATCGTGGGCCGCATTTGCATTCGTGGCGGACCACAGGTTGAGAACCACTGTTAGGCTATGTAGTATTCCATAAATCAAAAAATTACTAAACTGAAGGATAAAATCATTGGTTTCAAGAAGTGCATTCTTCAAGGATAAGTTAGTCTTTTTTGTTGTTTTATCAATTTATCTTCTGTTGTGTTGTGTTGAGTAAGGTTAAAATTTCAAACCTATTTCTGTGATATTGGTCAATTATCATGTCATAGTAAATAATTGAAAGTAAATATTTATAGAAATATCATCATTCAATTCTGAGAAGCCCCTTATAGTTTCATGACCTTGAAAGCTTGTAATGTCAAAATAAATTGTAAAACTTTAAAGCCTTTTACTGTCAACCCTGTTACCTTTCTGACAGTATAAACTGGCTTAACAAGATTTGATTAAAGGTGCCCTAGAATCAAAAATTGAATTTACCTTGGCATAGTTGAATAACAAGAGTTCTGTACATGGAAAAGACATACATTGAGTTTCAAACTCCATTGCTTCCTCCTTATGTAAATCTCATTTGTTTAAAAGACCTCTGAAAAACAGGCAAATCTCAACATAACACCGACTGTTACGTAACAGTCGGGATCATTAATATGTACGCCCCCAATATTTGCATATGCCAGCCCATGTTCAAGGCATTACACAAGGGCAGGCAGTAACGTCTAGAGCAACACAGCTGAATCATCAGACGTTGTTTAAGTAAGCAAGCAAGGACAATAGCGAAAAATGGCAGATGGATCGATAATAACTGACATGATCCATGATTACATGATATTTTTAGTGATATTTGTAAATTGTCTGATCCGAAGCATGCATGCAGCATACATGACGAACATCTTGTAAAGATCCATTTGAGGGTTATATTAGCTGTGTTAACTTTGTTTATTTACTGTATTAAAGTCGAGAGCTCGGGGGGCAGGAAGCACACGATTTAAAGGGGCCGCAGTCTGAGTCGGTGCATAGTTAATGATGCACCAAAATAGGCAGTTAAAAAAAATAATAAAAAAAAAAATCTATGGGGTATTTTGAGCTGAAACTTCAGACACATTCAGGGGACACCTTAGACTTATATTACATCTTGTGAAAGAGCGTTCTAGGGCACCTTTAAATCTTTAAAATCCTACAAAATTGTTCTTTACATCACTTTATCAAACTGGGAAATGCACCTGTTTAATACAATTATCCATGCATTCCTTGTATTTTCACTTTTTAAAAAGACTTGTTAATCTGGTGTTTAGATTTTCAAAGTGTGGATTAAGATTATTCACTGTTTAAACTTGCAGTCTTAAGTCTTAAATGATGGCTAAAGCATACAGGTCACAGGCTTGGGATTAGCATGCATAATATATTTGAGCAGACTGCTGTAGCAGTAGTAAAACAAGAACTGCAGCCCAGTCCGGGCTGTGCAGGTTGAAGTATATCTCCTGTGTTTAGAAGAGAACCTGCAGCACATGGTATGTTAATGACAGCAGGGCCAGTGAGTCAGCTGACAGGAACCAGAAGGATTATGACATTTATTTCCCTGGATGATGGAGAACAGATGCTTCTGGTGTGCGGCCAGCTTTTTTTGTCCAGTTACCACAAAGTGGCTTACCGGAGCAAAAGGGGGAACATAATGCACGATGGGCGCCAAGGACTGTGCCTTGTTGGAGCGACAGCTTATTGCATTAAGAGACCGTATCATCCCAGCTGGTGAATATGTGCAGTGCAAACTAAAGAGATAATACCTGGAGGGCAAAGGCATGTCTGCAACCAGGTTCTTTTGAGCCAGTCACCTTAATGATAAATACTATGCAACTAATGTGCCCTTCAAGTGGAGTCAAAAATGTTGTATTTATGCGTTCCGAGCACATGAATGACCAAGCGAATTTAAATTTGTAAGTGGAAAACTCGTCATTTTAGCTGCTACATGAGTTGTGGTGTTGGAAGGAGCATGTTGATTTGAAACGTGTCTTGAATACGTGACATCAGTGTTGCCAGATTGGAAATGTCCAAGTATCGTACTAGTAGCTCAAAATTATCGTATTTGGAAGAAAATTATCATACACAAATTTTTAGTATAGGTAAAGTTAATAACTAATGATTTTTACAACGGAAAGAATCAATACTGAACTAACTTAAGCTGGACAATCACACTATTTTAGCTGCTGTACAGCCAAAATGATGTTCCCTCTATCTCTGTAAAGCTATACTTTGTCTTTGACACAATCTGCATTGTAAAAAGAGCTGTATAAATAAAGATGACATGACGAGTCAAACGTACAGAATACAGCTATTTATCTATAGACCAACAACTTTTTGACATGACCTGCAAATTACCACAATACATACATAAATAATTTTTAGGCGTACCTTAGTGGGAAACAACTGACCTAAGCACCGCGGCAGAAACGTTAACTTGGCCTGAGTCTCAATGTGCATACTTTGCATCCTAAATGGTATGTGACAGTCATTTTCAATACTATTTCGGGCAGATAGGGTGGACAGTATGCACATTGGGATGCAGGGTTGAGCTCGTGAGAGAGATCCATTCTCCACGATGATTGGCCGAGAAGATGTAACATGAGATGAGATGGAAGACGTGCCTAACAAAGTTCACGTTAGGATCCACACAGCTAGATCAATGAGCCGATTATAACGACCATCATTTTAAGTGTCACAAAATACTGAAATTATTGTAAATTATGGGATTTTTTTCATTATTGATCGTACATCGTACAGAGGTCAAAATTATCGTACAAATTCGATAATTGACCTTTCGCCGGGAGTTTGATTGACAAGCGATCTAACCAATCAGAATGCCGCATCCGCCATTTTGTCCGACAAAGCAGCCAGTAGTTAAAAGATTAACCTCGGTGGAGTTAATCTTGAAAAATGGTGTGTATTGACGTCTTTCTGCGTTTGAAACAACATTCATTCTCATGTTCATGGACTAATAGGAAGAGATGATCGTTTTTTACGAGCGGTTGAGCTGAGGATCTACAGCAATCTGTCACGACCATGGTCACGACACATTAAAGAGCAACAAAACGGTTTTTATTGTTTGAATTTCTTTAATAACTACACGGTTTGAAAGCTGGGACTTGTATTTGTGGGACGCGATGTATTTTTCACTGCGTGTGGAGTGACAGCGTCACGGCTTGTCGGACAAAGCAACAGTAACTAAGGGGGGCGGGGCTCGGCGAAAGGCTAATTATCGTATGTCTGGCAACACTGGGTGACATCGAAATAACGTATACTTGACTCAGAGGTACAAGTTTCCCGGGTGTTCCTTAAAGGCACACTGTACACACTGGGACGAATATCGCACACGATTATCGCCGACGTTTTAACGCCTCGTGACTAAACAAAGGGCGCCAATGTGAGTGTGCACACCGACACGAAAAACACCAGGCGTAAAAGCGTCATTTAAAAAAAAAACGCCTCGGGTTCGTTTTTTTGGTTTGACGCGCAGCATTAAACTGGCCGACCAATGAGAGTGGTGCTTTTGTTCACGTGCCTGGAGATGCTGAAGACACAGTAAAACACGACTTGGTGGCGCTCACAAAACGGTCTTGCCAAGCACACATTGATACCAAGACGAAGAGAAAATAAGTAGACGAGGAAGACCCCTACAACCTATCCCTGCGTCTCAAACAGCTCCCCAGCTTCCTAGGTCGTGTATCAGTAACGTATACCGTGTAAATGAATGTTGAGACGCACGCTATGGATGCTCTGCCATTTCTTGGCCACACCAATAGATGTGTATTATTTCTGTATTTTTACTGTTTGTTTGTTTTCTTTTACATTCAAGAAATATAGTTGAGAATGTCTATTTCATAAATATGTTTATTTGCACTAGCGTTTCTGACTTCCATCTCTCATGTCATATATATGCCATTTAATATCTGCATTTTTATCTTCTTTATCTTTATTAATATCATAAATATGTTTATTTGCACTACCGTTTCTGACTACCATCTCTCATATGTCACACATACGCCATTTAATATTTGCATTTTTTTTTTTAATCTTTAACGTTATTAATATCATAAATATGTTTATTTGCACTAATGTTAAGCACAAGCGCCACATACTGTCCGGTAGTGAATTTGCACGTTCACTCTGCGCATCGCCAGTGAAAATCGTTTGGGTATGAACACAAAAAATGTCTCAAAACGCTGGCGATAAACGCGTGCGATATTTGTCCCAGTGTTTACAGGCCTTAAAGGGATAGTTCACCCAAAAATGAAAATTTGATGTTTATCTGCTTACCCCCAGCGCATCCAAGATGTAGGTGACTTTGTTTCTTCAGTAGAACACAAATGATGATTTTTAACTCCAACCGTTGCAGTCTGTCAGTCAAATAATGCTAGTGGATGGGAACTTCTACTATAAGAGTAAATAAAACCTGCATAGACAAGTCCAAATTAAACCCTGCGGATTGTGGCGACACATTGATGTCCTAAGACGCGAAACGATCGGTTTGTGCGATAAACCGAACAGTATTTATATAATTTTCTAACTCTAATACACCACTATGTCCAACCGCATTCAGCATTTGCTTAGTGAGATCTGATCGCACTCTGACAATGACAGTGATGTCTCGCGCATATACTTCAATGAGAGCGAGACATCACTGTCGTTGTTGATCAGACCTTACTAACGAGTGCTGAACGCGGTTGGCTCTTCGCATTAATCAGTACCCAAGAAGTAGCCCTCAGTTTCAAAAAGGTTGGTGACCCCTGATCTAAGCGCATGGTCTGAAGCGCATGGCACAGGTGCACTTAAGGCGTGTCCGAATCCACTTTTGCTAGTTTAACAATGGAAAAAATGGTTGGTGTGCCAGGCGTATGGTCCAAAAGGGTTGTACCTAGTCTCTTTAATGATGGGTGTGTTTTGGGCGTAAAGTGCAACAAACCAATCAGAGTGTCATCCCACTTTTCTTTTAAAAGCCAGGTGCGCTTGCACCATGGCATATTGGCATTTACATAGCGGAATATAAACACCCTCAACCTGACAAGTCAA